>NC_012871.2:23419623-23433082 GCF_000003195.3 Sorghum bicolor
TAGTCAGACTTTCTGTTAAAAAGCCTACCGTCATCAGCAGTTGAGATGTCCAAGCCTGTAAGCATATACACATCGACAAGGGTAGGAGCAGCCGGACCGTGGCCAAACATGAAAGCGTTGAAAGTATCTGATGAGAAATAAGCAGCTGCTATCATCATCGACTCATTTTTCTCCATATCAACAATGGAGAGCCTAATGCACTAGTCTAGCTTGTGTTCTGCCCAGTATACTTCATTAGCTCTACTAACCCTCAGAAACCAATTTTTCCATCCCTTGGTGGTTTTGGGCCAGGATCGAAAAGTGTTCTTCCCCGGATATAGTAAAAATTTTTTTACCACTGGAAGAAAGCGTGCATCTAACTAACCAAATCTATTGCTACTACCCTTTAGACTACAAACAATGTGATTCGATGTGAGCGATGTATAGAGAAGACTACAACCGCACTCTCATTCTAACCTTGGTAAGGATGATCTACTGTTCTATTGGGGAGGCTCACGGAATCTAGACACCACAAAGGATGTTCGACTGCACCTATAAACCCTATTGATCCTGCTAACGGGATGTGGGCTACAAAGGTAGCTCGGAAATGTCACGTTCCTTGCTACTACCATGGTCCGGCTAGACATGGGATATCTATGAGTACCCTAGCCCAAACACCACATTTACGCGAGCAATGATTACTCTAAACTCAACCGGAAGAGATTAAAGTAAACTCATAAACCAACTAACAATAAGAACAAAGAACTTACTAGAATTTAGAAGTCGAAATACTGAAGAATCCTAGGAGCAAGCCTCGGGTTAGGAGACTTGATCCCGCAGGTACAGCCTCGGAGTAGACACCGACAGGCCGGGCTTCCTCCGATCTATACCTCCACTCTATCTCTCTCAATCTAGTAGAACTAATTCTACTCTCACATTGGATGCTAAGCCCTATGAGGTGGGTGTTGACACTTGCTAACACCACTTGAATACTAGGTTGTCATCCCTAGCATGGCACTAGAGTGTACTATGGTATTTATACGCACACAGATAATCCACAAGCGCACAGATACCGTTGAAGCTTTTACCCGGTTAAAGGTTTTATCGTATCCACAGGGAAACGGGAGAACCAACTATGCTCTAACTTAACCAAGATAAATAGATAGGTGTAAATAGGAAAGATGGTAGAATTGAATAAGAACAATATGAAAGGTAAGATAACAATGGGTGATAATATGAGAATAGAGAATAGAGCAATTCTAGTATATGGGCGATGGTAGCAGAATAGAGAGGGTAACTATGGTTTCTCTACTTCAAAGGGGTATGTCTATGTCTGGGACGAACCACGTGACAAGAGTACACCACAAAGGATGCTTATCCTTAGGCTGATAAACCCTACCCATCCTGCTAACGAGAGGTGGACTACAGAGGACCAACGTAACTGTCACCTACGCGGCCTACCACACGATCCAACTAGACAGGGGATATCCACAAGTAATCTAGGTCTAAGCACCACGCTTAGACCTATACTACAACTCTCACCTATAGCGTCCTATAGATTAAAGTACTCAAAAGAGTTGTGAACCAGAACATACATGATTAGTAATTGCATAATGAATTAGAAGTAGATTAGCAGAGTCATCCCATGAGGAAGCTTGATTAGAGCTTGATCATGGCGAAGTACAACCGGAGGAAGAACCGACAGGCCGGCCTCTCCTCCAATCCTCCCTCGCTCTCCATCTTGCTACTATCTAGATCTACTCTTGTTTAGAGAAGAGAGGAGAGCTCTCATCTCTAAACCCTAGCTTTTGCTCTGTCTATGAATAATGAATAATGATCAAGGGGTGCCTCCTCCAGGGGCCAGGGGGTCTGGTTATATAGTCCCCTCAAGTGAACCTGGGCCGTCGGATCAACCCGACATTGATTGAACGGTTATTCTTGATCCTTTAGGTCAGTGGAGATCTCCCGAGAGAAAGAGTCCTGATTGGGCTCCAAGTCAGGGCGGGCGCCCAGGGCAGGAGGGCGGGCGCCCTGCCTCTGGCCCCGTTCGGCCTCCGCTTCCTTCCCGTGGCTTCTGGAGTCTTCTAGATGTAAGATAATTGCGCGGCACGTTAATATCTCTATGTAATCCCGACGTGTGGGCTTTTCTTCCGTATTTCCTCATAACCCCCTACAGAAATAGACAAACACCAAAACTCGTGGAATTCTGTCAGATAAAACCCTAAGTCTAGATGTTGATTTCATTTGGATCCTTTTCTTTGTTTATTTGATAATTAAATTTGATACTTAAGGACCGTCAACAAACTCCCCCAAGCTTACCTCTTGCTCGTCCCTGAGCAAGGATAGACTCAGCAATGGATCAGAAGTTGTTGCAATATCTTAAAAATTTGCCGGTACACATGCTTTTAAATAAGATCTCATCTTTGAGTTAGAGTAAACTGTCAAGAACTAAAACTTACTTACTTTACCTTTCACCATGGGACTTGTAACCGTCACTTCTGTCTTGAGTAGTTAAAAGATAGAACAGTCTAGCCAAGTGCCATGTCTCTTATTCTTGATCAGCTATAGCTCTGGAGTTTTTGCAGATTTTCAAATAAAACTCAGAGATTCCTTGTATGACTCTCTAAATCTCTCTTTTGTGGTATTTCTAGATCCTTACCAAGGCAGTGATGGTATATGCCTTCTCTCAAGATATGTGGTATTTGTGGTATAAGGCATAGTGACATTGCCTTCTCTCTCACCCTACTCTAATAAGGCTTTAATATCTGGAGCTCATAGGTGGAAGATAAAGTATACATACTTACAAGACATTTATTGTATAGTCAAACCATGGATCCAAAGAAACAAATCAATAAGCCAAATCAAGATGTGCATGTGTGGCGAATGAATGGTGTATGGTGATGATGGTGATAACAATGGTGAAAGTCTAATTCTACTTTTGCTTTTTTGAGGGGATACGTACCTTCCTTGCTTTTTGAAACTTTATGAGGAGAATGAGATGCTCTTCTTTTTCTTTCCTCTCAGGTGGGTATCTTGTACCCCTAATTCTACTGTCGGACACTTGTCCATTTTTACCTCTCGTCTCACTTTTTCTTTCTTTTGAGGTTCCGGGCACTTGCCCCTTTTTATTTCCTCGTTTATTTTTTTTCTTCTCTTTTCTTTTTTTTCAGAGCACTCATCTCTTGAGATAATATAGCAAGTGGTAGTAGCAAGATAAATTGAGCATTTATTTCACAAGGGAAAACAGAAATATTTTTGGCTATTCTCTCTCGGATTAGGAGTAGAATATTTTTGGGTGGTTCTAGAGATGGACGTGGATGGTACTTCCGGAGTAGAAGTAGCATATATGAGTGAACGTGCAAGTGAATCTTGATTTAACCACATGACAAGCTCCTAAGGGTCTACACAGCTTGACCACACTCAATGCTCATAAGCAGTAAATAATAAATGTGTGGCTCAAAGTCTAGTAAGCATGTATATATGGCTGTGGTAGGAATTTAAACTCTCATCATACAGGAACTCATCATGCAATATTTTAAAGATTTTTCAAAGATAAAATTCTCCAGAATTCTAGGATCTCTAGGAACAGATAAACAGCAGCTCAACCTTCCCATATTATATCCGTTAACAACTTAGATTTCAGATCAAGTTTTCATCCCACAAGTTTAGATCTAGAGCAAGGTTTAAATTATAACAGTTATGTCTAAACTTGAGAGAATTTCAAATTTGCAAATTAGGCAGAGCAACTATTCATCATATCTATGCTAGAGTTTTAATATTAAGATTCAAATTAGCATAGCCACTTTATTTATTTATTAAACACACTAAGCAAAAGATATATATATAAGCACAAAATCTTTATTTGGTTTTTCATAGTTTATGTATTTTAATATTCTAATATAATATAAGTATAAAGATAGGTAGAAATACTTAGCGAGATAAATGGGGGTGCTCTCCCCCAAGCTGAATTTTGATGTAATTTCTCTTGATGTAGCTAGCAGGTGGCAGAGGTGTATTTGAAAGTCAGCAGCATTCTGACAGCGATTAGAATGTCCTCCGTCTGCTAGTCTTCTTGATTCTTAAATTCTGTGGAGCTCAAATAGACAACAAAGCTTGTGGAACTAATTAAGTGTTAGCATAAATATCTAGCCTTCATCATGTTGAGCTTCCTCAATAAATATTACTCCCTATTTTTATATTTTTATTTTATAAAGCAGAAAAGAAATATTTATTTTATTTTTATGCTACCACAGTGAAGGTACTTATGGGTTTTATGCCACTCGTATACTGACATGGGGCTTAGTATTTTTTAACATTTTTATTTTCTTTTCAAGATAGCATGATTAACTAATAATCTATTTAAGGAAAGTAAATAATTAAAGGGAATGCAGAAAGGATAAATATGGATAACTACCGATCTTACCTTTCGGCGAGGGTTCAATGTTTTAAGTCTTCTTAACAAGACTTCTCACCGTGTTCATTCTTCAGGTGCGTCATTTGATTCAGGTGCGGACCTTGACGTCTGCACCTCTTCGTTTGCCCAGCAATTCGAAGTGCGGCGTTGGCAGTATCCTGCGCAGTGTGTTTGTGCTTGTAGATCCAGGTCCTTCACTTGGTAGAGTCTGAGAGTTATAAAACTCCTCCGTGTTTTGCTCGAAGTGTACCTGCTCATAGAGACAAGGCAGAGATCAAGTGCATGGGTCCTGTTGGTGGAAGACACCAACAGAACCTAAAGTGTATTTGTTCTTCTCTAACCCTAAGCATAGTGAGCAAGACAAAGTTGATGGATAAAAAGTTCATGAGTGTAGCACTTATAACATTTGTCAGATCAGATCGCTCAACCTTATGGAAAGATAATCTATCTATGTATATGTCTTTTTCTTTATATCTCTCAATGATTGAATGTGTAACATTTTAGCTCATATGATTAGTAGTGTGGGATCACAAAGGTGGAAGGACTAAACATGTTGAATCGATTGGGTTGGTTAATCTAGAGTTGTAAATCATACATGTTTGTCTCTTTTATTTATATGAACGCCAGAACCAAAGAGAACCTTATAAAAGTGATAGTCAAGTACCTTAAGGTGTTACCTTACTTGAAGAGTGATGGTGTAGTATCACCTTGTGGAAGCTTTCCTTTCTTAGTGGTTGTGCATCGTGTTTGTGGCACCCTCCATGGATCATCTCTCTATGATGAATGAGCTATGTCCTTCTTGTGCAAATTGTTAAACTTCATGTGTCACTCTCTTCGTCTCTGATGTGAGTTTATCTCAGGACTTCCCAAATCGATATTGAAAGTTTTTCTGCAGGGGTTAGTCCGACAAAAATATACCAATGTCAACACAAGCAGTTTTTAGTTCAATAACCGAACTAGACTCAATGTCTAATCAGATTAAGGAAGGCTGTTTAACCTAAGCACCATGCTTAATTTAAAAGCCAATAGAAGTATGTGCAGTACTTCCAAACTAACACTTACTAGTAAATAGACAAAGGTAACATGACAGCATTTATAGAGATCTACTCAAGTGGAGATGAAGTAGTGTGATTAGTATTTAACAAATTGAGCATGTCTTAAAGGTAGGGACAAACAACATAGCAACATGGCAAAGGATGTTTTTATGTAAAGCACTCCCCCAAGCTTGAATTTTGTAGAATTCAAGTTTGGATGAATTTAGTTCAGTGTTGCATGATGATTGGTGTTGACGGTCCTTAAGTATCAAATTTAATTATCAAATAAACAAAGAAAAGGATCCAAATGAAATCAACATCTAGACTTAGGGTTTTATCTGACAGAATTCCACGAGTTTTGGTGTTTGTCTATTTCTGCAGGCGGTTATCAGGAAATACGGAAGAAAGGCCCACACGTCGGGATTACATAGAGATATTAACGTGCCGCGCAATTATCTTACATCTAGAAGACTCCAGAAGCCACGGGAAGGAAGCGGAGGCCGAACGGGGCCAGAGGCAGGGCGCCCGCCCCCCTGCCCTGGGCGCCCACCCTGACTTGGAGCCCAATCAGGACTCTTTCTCTCGGGAGATCTCCACCGACCTAAAGGATCAAGAATAAACGTTCAATCAATGTCGGTTTGATCCGACGACCCAGGTTCACTTGAGGGGACTATATAACCAGACCCCCTGGCCCCTGGAGGAGGCACCCCTTGATCATTATTCATTATTCATAGATAGAGCAAAAGCTAGGGTTTAGAGATGAGAGCTCTCCTCTCTTCTCTAAACTAGAGTAGATCTAGATAGTAGCAAGATGGAGAGCGAGGGAGGATTGGAGGAGAGGCCGGCCTGTCGGTTCTTCGTCCGGTTGTACTTCATCATGATCAAGTTCTAATCAAGCTTGCTCATGGGATGACTCTGGAATCTACTTCTAATTCATTATGCAATTACTAATCATGTATGTTCTGGTTCACAACTCTTTTGAGTATTCTAATCTATAGGACGCTATAGGTGAGAGTTGTAGTATAGGTGTAAGCGAGGTGCTTAGACCTAGATTACTTGTGGATATCCCCTGTCTAGCTGGATTGTGTGGTAGGCCACGTAGGTGACAGTTACGTTGGTCCTCTGTAGTCCACCTCTCGTTAGCAGGACGGGTAGGGTTTATCGGCCTAAGGATAGGCATCCTTTGTGGTGTACTCTTATCACGTGGTTCGTCCCAGACATAGACATACCCCTTTGAAGTAGAGAAACCATAGTTATCCTCTCTATTCTGCTACCATCGCCCATATACTAGATTGCTCTATTGTCTATTCCCATATTATCACTCACTGTTATCTTACCTTTAATATTGTTCTTATTCAATTCTACCATCTTTCCTATTTGCACTTATTTACTTATCTTGGTTAAGTTAGAACGTAGTTGGTTCTCCCGTTTCCCTGTGGATACGATAAAACCTTTAACCGGGTAAAAGCTATAACGGTATCCGTGCGCTTGCGGATTATCTGTGTGTGTATAAATACCATAGTACACTCTAGTGCCATGCTGGGGATGACAACCTAGTATTCAAGTGGTGTTAGGAAGTGTCGACAAGCATTTTTGGTGCCGTTGCCGGGGAAACGCTTGCTGAGTTGACTATGAACTAGCTTAATCATTTTCTAGAAAAAAGTAAAAAAAATATTTTCCTTTTATCCATTGCCTCATCTCTGCTAATCTTTCTTCTTATCTAATCCTTGATCTCTGGTCTATCATGAATTCAAACATGTCTACCTATGAATTTCATAGACCTACGGGCACACATCTTGAACCACCAAAATCTTCAAAGCCTATCATAGCATCTAGTTTTGAGATAGACCCCAAATACATAGAATTTGTTCAAAAACAACCTTTCTCAGGAGAAGGTGAGGAAAACCCATACACACACCTAAGAGAGTTTTATCGAGTCTGTGACCTCCTTCGCATAGAAGGAATGTCTGATGAGACCCTTAACTGGAAGCTCTTTCCATTCTCTTTAATAGGAAAAGCTAGACATTGGTATAAACTCAAAATAGGGAGTGTTCATGGAGATTGGAAGGAGTTATATAGTAGTTTTCATTCTAAATATTTTCCAATCTCCAAAGTGGCGGAACTTCGGCGTGAGATTATTTCTTTTAGACAACTGGAAGAAGAATCTCTTAGGAAATCATGGGACCGCTTTATTAACCTTACTCTCACTGGCCCAAAGCTTTCTATTCCAGAAGAAGTTCTTCTAATTCACTTTTTTGAGGGCCTTAGTGGGGAAAATAAGCAAACCTTGAATACAGCCTCTAGAGGATCCTTCTATCACCTACCTGCTAGTGAAGCTTGGAATTTGATTGATTTATTAAGTGGAAAGTCTCCTAGCTTTTATATCCCTAAAAAAGAGACAGAACCAGTTCCTAGACAAGAAGAAGAAGTTTCGATAGCCAGATCACAACCACTTCAATTCCAAACTTTAGCTATCGATCCTAAACCATCAATACCCCAAAATTCTCTAAGGGAGGAAGGAATTCCAACCTTAAATCTTTTAGATGCTGATGGTTTAGACTTCTGGTTCCATAAGAGACCTTCAAGCAGGGATAATTCAAATCATTGCAATGATGGTTCTCTTAGAGAATGTCCTGGTTCCTGTTATGAAGAAGTCGAGGATGACATATCAAGTGAAGGAGAGCTAAGCCATATAGAAAATTCTAACACCTCCCCTTTCCTGATCACAAGTTCTAAATGGCTAGAATGTGTAGAATGGATGGATAAGGAAGAAGCCTTAATGAATTCTGACTTTGGTTCAATTTCAAATGGTGAGTTCTTGACTCCCTTTGAAGATGGGATTCATCCAACTACAGAAGAGGACATAAGTAAGACCAATCCAAGAGAAACTCTGAACATTCAGATTAGAGACGAAGATAACATTAATGAGCATGGAATTTATTTCATAGCCACTTTGTTTACTCCATGCTCATATGCAACATCTTCCCAATCTATTGGTCTCTCCAACATCACCACATTTGAGATCTCTAACCCCCTCTTCCTTTCTATTTATAAAAACTTTAAAAGGACGGTTGTCGACGCATATGTCTATAATAAATATTGCAGATCTCGTTGAGTTGATCTTGATATAGGTCAGCGTTGGAAGGGAAACCACTTCGCCGACATAAATTGATGGTTTCCCAAGGACAAGCTTAGTGTCCTAAAATAAGCACAGATCAGATTGTAACATGAGCTTTTAACATTACCTTGTGTATTGAGCATATAATGATAATTGTAAAAATATTCCTTCGGGTATTCTTGTCACTAACCTTTCCAGGATTGGAACAAGAAGATCAGATGAATGACAAGCAAGTACAAGGTATGTCCAACCAATCATCATGCAACATTAAATTAAATTCATCCAAACTTGAATTATGCAAAATTCAAGCTTGGGGGAGTACTTTACATAAAAACATCCTTTGCCATGTTGCTATGTTGGTTGTCCCTACCTTTAAGACATGCTCAAATTGTTAAATACTAATCACACTACTTCATCTCCACTTGAGTAGATCTCTATAAATGCTGTCATGTTACCTTTGTCTATTTACTAGTAAGTGTTAGTTTAGAAGTACTGCACATAATTTTATTGGCTTTTAAATTAAGCATGGTGCTTAGGTTAAACAGCCTTCCTTAATCTGATTAGACATGGAGTCTAGTTCGGTTATTGAACTAAAAACTGCTTGTGTAGACATTGGTATATTTTTGTCGGACTAACCCCTGCAGAAAAATTTTCAATATCGATTTGGGAAGTCCTGAGATAAACTCACATCAGAGACGAAGAGAGTGACACATGAAGTTTAACAATTTGCACAAGAAGGACATAGCTCATTCATCATAGAGAGATGATCCATGGAGGGTGCCACAAACACGATGCACAACCACTAAGAAAGAAAAGCTTCCACAAGGTGATACTACATCATCACTCTTCAAGTAAGGTAACACCTTAAGGTAATTGACTATCACTTTTATAAGCTTCTCTTTGGTTCTGGCGTTCATATAAATAAAAGAGACAAACATGTATGATTTACAACTCTAGATTAACCAACCCAATCGATTCAACATGTTTAGTCCTTCCACCTTTGTGATCCCACACTACTAATCATATGAGCTAAAATGTTACACATTCAATCATTGAGAGATATAAAGAAAAAGACATATACATAGATAGATTATCTTTCTATAAGGTTGAGCGATCTGATCTGACAAATGTTATAAGTGCTACACTCATGAACTTTTCATCCATCAACTTTGTCTTGCTCACTATGCTTAGGGTTAGAGAAGAACAAATACACTTTAGGTTCTGTTGGTGTTTTCCACCAACAGGACCCATGCACTTGATCTCTGCCTTGTCTCTATGAGCAGGTACACTTCGAGCAAAACACGGAGGAGTTTTATAACTCTCAGACTCTACCAAGTGAAGGACCTGGATCTACGAGCACAAACACACTGAGCAGGATACTGCCAACGCCACACTTCGAACTGCTGGGCAAACGAAGAGTTGCAGACATCAAGGTCCGCACCTGAATCATATGACGCACCTGAAGAATGAACACGGTGAGAAGTCTTGTTAAGAAGACTTAAAACATTGAACCCTCGTCGAAAGGTAAGATCGGTAGTTATCCATATTTATCCTTTCTGCATTCCCTTTAATTATTTACTTTCCTTAAATAGATTATTAGTTAATCATGCTATCTTGAAAAGAAAATAAAAATGTTAAAAAATACTAAGCCCCATGTGAGTATACGAGTGGCATAAAACCCATAAGTACCTTCACTGTGGTGGCATAAAAATAAAATAAATATTTCTTTTCTGCTTTATAAAATAAAAATATAAAAACAGGGAGTAATATTTATTGAGGAAGCTCAACATCATGAAGGCTAGATATTTATGCTAACACTTAATTAGTTCCACAAGCTTTGTTGTCTATTTGAGCTCCACAGAATTTAAGAATCAAGAAGACTAGTAGACGGAGGACATTCTAATCGCTGTTAGAATGCTGCTGACTTTCAAATACACCTCTGCCACCTGCTAGCTACATTAAGAGAAATTACATCAAAATTCAGCTTGGGGGAGAGCACCCCCATTTATCTCGCTAAGTATTTCTACCTATCTTTATACTTATATTATATTAGAATATTAAAATACATAAACTATGAAAAACCAAATAAAAATTATATATATATATATATATCTTTTGCTTAATGTGTTTAATAAATAAATAAAGTGGCTATGCTAATCTGAATCTTAATAATAAAACTCTAGCATGGATATGATGAATAGTTGCTCTGCCTAATTTGCAAATTTGAAGTTCTCTCTCAAGTTTAGACATAACTGTTATAATTTAAAGCTTGCTCTAGATCTAAACTTGTGGGATGAAAACTTGATCTGAAATCTAAGTTGTTAACGGATATGATATGGGAAGGTTGAGCTGCTGTTTATCTGTTCCTAGAGATGCTAGAATTTTGGAGAATTTTATCTTTGAAAAATCTTTAAAATATTGCATGATGAGTTCCTGTATGATGAGAGTTTAAATTCCTACCACAGCCATATATACATGCTTGCTAGACTTTGAGCCACACATTTATTATTTACTGCTTATGAGCATTGAGTGTGGTCAAGCTGTGTAGACCCTTAGGAGCTTGTCATGTGGTTAAATCAAGATTCACTTGCACGTTCACTCATATATGCTACTTCTACTCCGGAAGTACCATCCACATATATCCATCCATGTCCATCTCCAGAACCACCCAAAAATATTCTACTCCTAATCCAGGAGAGAATAGCCAAAAATATTTCTGTTTTCCCTTGTGAAATAAATGCTCAAGTTATCTTGCTACTACCACTTGCTATATTATCTCAAGAGATGAGTGCTCTGAAAAGAAAAAAAAGAAAAGAGAAGAAAAGAAGAAAAAAATAATAAACGAGGAAATAAAAAAGGGCAAGTGTCCGGAACCTCGAAAGAAAGAAAAAGTGAGACGAGAGGTAAAAATGGACAAGTGTCCGACAGTAGAATTAGGGGTACAAGATACCCACCTGAGAGGAAAGAAAAAGAAGAGCATCTCATTCTCCTCATAAAGTTTCAAAAAGCAAGGAAGGTATGTATCCCCTCAAAAGAGCAAAAGTAGAATTAGACTTTCACCATTGTTATCACCATCATCACCATACACCATTCATTCGCCACACATGCACATCTTGATTTGGCTTATTGATTTGTTTCTTTGGATCCATGGTTTGACTATACAATAAATGTCTTGTAAGTATGTATACTTTATCTCCCACCTATGAGCTCCAGATATTAAAGCCTTATTAGAGTAGGGTGTGTTGACGGTCCTTAATGCTCACATTTAACCATCAACTAATCATGGAAAAGGACTTATATGCAACCAACACATAGACTTAGAGTTTTATCTGACAGAATTCCACGAGTTTTGGTGTTTGTCTATTTCTGCAGGGGGTTATCAGGAAATACGGAAGAAAGGCCCATACGTCGGGTTTACATAGAGATATTAACGTGCCGCGCAATTTTCTATCATCTAGAAGACTCCAGAAGCCACGGGAACGAACGGGAAGGAAATCGGGCTCGGAGGCAGGGCGCCCGCCCAACTCTCCTAGGCGCCCGCCCAGCTACAGTGCCCAATCAGGACACGTTTCGCGGATTATGCTCCACCGACCTAAAGGATCAAGGAAAACCGTGCGATCAATGTCGGTTTGATCCGACGGCCCAGATTCAATTGAAGGGACTATTAAACCAGACCCCCTGGCCCCTGGAGATCATACCTCTTCTACGGAATGAAAGTTAGGGTTTCAATTCTTCATCTAAGTAGAGAGGATCCCTCTAGTTCTTCTAGTTCTACCTCTAGTTCATCTAGATCTAGTTCTAGTTCATCTAGTTCTAGTTCTAGTTCTAGTTCCTCTAGTTCTAGTTCTAGTTAGTTCTAGTTGTAATCTAGAAAATAGGGAGAGAGAAGAGGAGAGCGGAGGAGGAGCCGGATCTGTCGGATCTTCCTCAACATTGTACTTTTGCAGCATCTGGTTCGTTCTTCATCGTTCTCCAGGTTCTTCAATTCATAACTCCTGAGTTCTCTAATTACTTTTATTTACATTCAAGTTATTTATTGGATTCCCGCTTGCATCAAGTGCTCTAATCTTTGAAACATTAGAGTAGTAATTAATAGATTAGACGTGGTGTTTAGTCTTGCAATTACCTGGAATTGTACCCAATCCTGCGGATTGTTGTGGTAGCCTTAGGGTAGTGACAGCTCTAATGGTCGACGTATTCCACCACGTTCGGATCGGTGTTTGTAGGACCGTAGTCAGACCTTCCTAGCCCCCTTCTCATCTCTTTCTGTGGTTAGTGCTCTGATGTCCCGATATAGATAATCTTGAAGTAATTCTTGATTCTTAGATCAACTAGAGAACTCTCAGGAAACTTCCTCTCTTCCCACCAAAAATAGTTATATAGTTATCCTTGGGCGATCGTGGATCTTAATTAGTACACTCACGTTCCCTGTGGAAAATCGATACTCTGGAATACTCCCAGGTGAAAGCTACATCGGTATCCGTGCGCTTGCGGATTTTTCTGTTTGCGTTTAAAATACCCAACAGGGTGAGAAAGAAGGCAATGTCACTATGCCTTATACCACAAATACCACATATCTTGAGAGAAGGCATATACCATCACTGCCTTGGTAAGGATCTAGAAATACCACAAAAGAGAGATTTAGAGAGTCATACAAGGAATCTCTGAGTTTTATTTGAAAATCTGCAAAAACTCCAGAGCTATAGCTGATCAAGAATAAGAGACATGGCACTTGGCTAGACTGTTCTATCTTTTAACTACTCAAGACAGAAGTGACGGTTACAAGTCCCATGGTGAAAGGTAAAGTAAGTAAGTTTTAGTTCTTGACAGTTTACTCTAACTCAGAGATGAGATCTTATTTAAAACGCATGTGTACCGGCAAATTTTAAGATATTGCAACAACTTCTGATCCAT
>NC_012871.2:23434131-23435462 GCF_000003195.3 Sorghum bicolor
TATCTGACAGAATTCCACGAGTTTTGGTGTTTGTCTATTTCTGCAGGGGGTTATCAGGAAATACGGAAGAAAGGCCCACACGTCGGGATTACATAGAGATATTAACGTGCCGCGCAATTATCTTACATCTAGAAGACTCTAGAAGCCACGAGAAGGAAGCGGAGGCCGAACGGGGCGAGAGGCAGGGCGCCCGCCCTCCTGCCCTGGGCGCCCGCCCTGACTTGGAGCCCAATCAGGACTCTTTCTCTCGGGAGATCTCCACCGACCTAAAGGATCAAGAATAACCATTCAATCAATGTCGGTTTGATCCGACGGCCCAGGTTCACTTGAGGGGACTATATAACCAGACCCCCTGGCCCCTGGAGGAGGCACCCCTTGATCATTATTCATTATTCATAGACAGAGCAAAAGCTAGGGTTTAGAGATGAGAGCTCTCCTCTCTTCTCTAAACAAGAGTAGATCTAGATAGTAGCAAGATGGAGAGCGAGGGAGGATTGGAGGAGAGGCCGGCCTGTCGGTTCTTCCTCCGGTTGTACTTCGCCATGATCAAGCTCTAATCAAGCTTCCTCATGGGATGACTCTGCTAATCTACTTCTAATTCATTATGCAATTACTAATCATGTATGTTCTGGTTCACAACTCTTTTGAGTACTTTAATCTATAGGACGCTATAGGTGAGAGTTGTAGTATAGGTCTAAGCGTGGTGCTTAGACCTAGATTACTTGTGGATATCCCCTGTCTAGTTGGATCGTGTGGTAGGCCGCGTAGGTGACAGTTACGTTGGTCCTCTGTAGTCCACCTCTCGTTAGCAGGACGGGTAGGGTTTATCAGCCTAAGGATAAGCATCCTTTGTGGTGTACTCTTATCACGTGGTTCGTCCCAGACATAGACATACCCCTTTGAAGTAGAGAAGCCATAGTTATCCTCTCTATTCTGCTACCATCGCCCATATACTAGATTGCTCTATTCTCTATTCCCATATTATCACTCACTGTTATCTTACCTTTAATATTGTTCTTATTCAATTCTACCATCTTTCCTATTTACACTTATTTACTTATCTTGGTTAAGTTAGAACGTAGTTGGTTCTCCCGTTTCCTTGTGGATACGATAAAACCTTTAACCGGGTAAAAGCTATAACGGTATCCGTGCGCTTGCGGATTATCTGTGTGCGGATAAATACCATAGTACACTCTAGTGCCATGCTGGGGATGACAACTCTAGTGCACGGATACCATAGTAGAAATACCATAGTACACTCTCTAATCAATTAGAGCTGGAATACTGGGTTGTCACCCCCAGCATGGCACTAGAGGGTACGATGGTATTTG
>NC_012871.2:23435777-23446156 GCF_000003195.3 Sorghum bicolor
GGAAATCGTGATTACCCGGTTAAAGGTTTTATCGTATCCACAGGGAAACGGGAGAACCAACTATGCTCTAACTTAACCAAGATAAATAGATAGGTGGAAATAGGAAAGATGGTAGAATTGAATAAGAACAATATTAAAGGTAAGATAACAATGGGTGATAATATGGGAATAGAGAATAGAGCAATTCTAGTATATGGGCGATGGTAGCAGAATAGAGAGGGTAACTATGGTTTCTCTACTTCAAAGGGGTATGTCTATGTCTGGGACGAACCACGTGATAAGAGTACACCACAAAGGATGCTTATCCTTAGGCCGATAAACCCTACCCGTCCTGCTAACGAGAGGTGGACTACAGAGGACCAACGTAACTGTCACCTACGCGGCCTACCACACGATCCAACTAGACAGGGGATATCCACAAGTAATCTAGGTCTAAGCACCACGCTTACACCTATACTACAACTCTCACCTATAGCGTCCTATAGATTAAAGTACTCAAAAGAGTTGTGAACCAGAACATACATGATTAGTAATTGCATAATGAATTAGAAGTAGATTGTCAGAGTCATCCCATGAGGAAGCTTGATTAGAGCTTGATCATGGCGAAGTACAATCGGAGGAAGAACCGACAGGCCAGCCTCTCCTCCAATCCTCCCTCGATCTCCATCTTGCTACTATCTAGATCTACTCTAGTTTAGAGAAGAGAGGAGAGCTCTCATCTCTAAACCCTAGCTTTTGCTCTGTCTATGAATAATGAATAATGATCAAGGGGTGCCTCCTCCAGGGGCCAGGGGGTCTGGTTATATAGTCCCCTCAAGTGAACCTGGGTCGTCGGATCAAACCGACATTGATTGAACGGTTATTCTTGATCCTTTAGGTCGGTGGAGATCTCCCGAGAGAAAGAGTCCTGATTGGGCTCCAAGTCAAGGCGGGTGCCCAGGGCAGGAGGGTGGGCGCCCTGCCTCTGGCCCCGTTCGGCCTCCGCTTCCTTCCCGTGGCTTCTGGAGTCTTTTAGATGTAAGATAATTGCGCGGCACGTTAATATCTCTATGTAATCACGATGTGTGGGCCTTTCTTCCGTATTTCCTGATAACCCCCTGCAGAAATAGACAAACACCAAAACTCATGGAATTCTGTCAGATAAAACCCTAAGTCTAGATGTTGATTTCATTTGGATCCTTTTCTTTGTTTATTTGATAATTAAATTTGATACTTAAGGACCGTCAACAGTGGGAACCCTAAGGAATCTCTCTCTCTGAATCCTCTCTAGAAAATATGCTAATGAATAATGGGATTGCTCTCCTCCAGGGGCCAGGGGGTCTGCTTATATAGTCCCCTCAAGTGAACGTGGGCCGTTAGATCAAACCGACATTGATTGAACGGTTCTCCTTGATCCTTTAGGTCAGTGGAGCATAATCCGTGAGGTTGAACGTGATTGGTGGAAATACCTGGGCGGGCGCCCAAGGGGGGAGGGCGAGCGCCCTGCCCCCGGGCCCACTCGGCCTCCCGTTCATTCCCGTGGCTTCTGGAGTCTTCTAGATGATAGAAAATTGCGCGGCACGTTAACTTCTCTATGTAAACCCAACATGTGGGCCTTTCCTCCATATTTCCTGATAACCCCCTGCAGAAATAGACAAACACCAAAACTCATGGAATTCTGTCAGTTAAAACCCTAAGTCTGGGTGTTGCTTGCATTTGGATCCTTTTCTTTATTTATTTGATGATTATATTTGGTACTTAAGGACCGTCAACAACAGGTACATGATGTATGTGAACAGTGAAGCTCAGACCAGAGAGCAGAGGGTTGTTAACCTTGAGTACTTGGCCAACATTGTAGGGCAGGATATCAAACCTTTCTTGACCTATCTTCCGGGTCTTGTTGATTTGCTTGCACTTTCTAGGCACTTATGCTGTGGATTGGGTCAAAGAGTTCTATGCTACAGTCTGGATCGCCCCTTATCACAGCTTCATTCATTATGCACTTGCAGGGACAGACTACAGAGTTTCAGCTCAGCATGCCAGAGAGACTTTGGGGCTTAGGAAGTTGAGATGAGGATTCTCAAGCTATGCTACTCTGGGATTGAGCACCCTCGTTGCCCTCATGGTGGTTTGCTTCCTTCTGTTGAGTTTGTTACTCCATTCTATCGCCCACCTTTCACAGAGGGTTCAAGTCGTGCACTAACTTCTCTCATTCACCACGCTCGTATTCTCGATATAGTGATGAGGAAGACTTTACTGCGCACGCTAGGCTTTCGCGAGGGCTTCACTCGTATTCAGTAGTGTTGCTCACCTAATCTCTAAGAGGGAGTTTGATATTTGGGATTTCATGGTCTCTAAGATTGAGGATACAATTGCTGAGGGGTTCAAGGGTCGTCATCAGCTTCCTTATGCCCATTGGCACACATTTCTGATTCTTCGGGAACATGCTGATCCACTTCCTCCCCAGATCTAGAGAGAGCTGACTGACATGGTGGTTGTCTTTCCTCACTATGACCTCCGTCAGATGATGAGGACACATGTTGACTTGAGAGCTCTAGTGGCAGCACTAGCACCATGAGCACCAGCTCTAGTGCCCACACCTAGAGCTACACACAGTTCAGGAGTTGTGCTTAAGACAGAGGAGGAGCAGGACATGACTATTGGAGCCATGACAGAGGCAGAGGCAGAGGGTGAGTTTGAGTTCACCTCTGATAGTTCAGATGATGAGTATCACCAGCCCATTCCTGACCTTCCACCTCGGTCACACGATCATGAGGCAGGTAGCTCCTCCATAGACCCAGCACTACTAGCTATACTTAACAGGATGAGGGCTGATCAGCAGAGGATGGCTGAGGACCAAGCCAAATGTGACAGAGAGCAGGCTGCCATAGCTGCTGCACTTTAGGCTTGCCAGGATAGGCTCCAGCGTCACCTTCTTTCTTTTCAGGAGCAGCAGCTTGCATATCAGGCTCAATAGGCCGCACTTCTAGCACCTCTAGCAGTAGCGACAGGGGTCATAGTTCCACAGACTCAGCTTCCAGGTGTTCCCCCTATTGGTCTGTCTACTACCTCAACTCTAGCATTACAGCTTGGAGGGCTTGAGAGTCAGTCTCAGCAGCCACTACAGCTTCCAGCTCAGGTTCAACCCTTCATGACTCCACCGCACTAGGTCTCTCAGGGTGTGATCTCTACTAGCTTTGGGCAGACACTATAGTTTACTCTGTATCATATGGGATTTACTCCTCAGTCCCACACTGCGTGACACTTAGCTCATGAGACTTCAACTAGATAGGAGTTGTTGTTCTCTTATAGTGCGCTCACCGGCATGCCGACACCTCCACCATAGCAGGCTCTAGCAGCTTTCACAGTTCCTGTCACTACTACAGAGCTTCTGTCTCCTTAGTGGCTTCATCTGAGCAGCTTGTCTAGTCGTCTACCATTCTAGAGGCCTCAACAATTGCTACAAAGTCTGTGTCAGCCACCTCTACCGGAGTTGAGACACAAATTGAGACTAAGACAACCCAACATACAACTCTAGAGTCTATAGAACCAACCTAGACCGCTTCACCTGCACGTGATGATACTGAGAGTCAGATAGATATTTAGCCTAGCACAGCTTCTCGGAGTTCGACCAACGAGGATTCTAATGTTGACTTGGCTCAGTTTGAGGCCGTTCCATGTGACTCGTCTACTCCTCCTCCACCGACAAATTCTTAGGTTTTTGGTGCTTGATGCCAAAGGGGGAGAGGGAGAGTATGGTAGACCAAGGTTCGGCTAGGCGGTGACTAGGCGGCGATTAGGCGCGATTAGGCACTAGGCGAAGCCCGTCGCCTCAACTATGGCCATAGTCGCGCTTCGAGGCGCTGGGTGGCGCTAGGCGGTGCGGAATTGGAGCTGGGCGGCGTGAAGGCACGCTGGGCAGCGTAGAGGCGACGCATAGGCAGGCGCGAGCGTGAGCATGGCAAATTTAGCGCACGAAATCAGAGAGCGGGAGGATTTCCCACGCGGCTAGGCATGCACTTGGCCAGGCGCGAAATGGAGGTGTGGGAGGAATAGAAGGGAGCGCGGCGCCATTCACTCGTCCCCGAGTCAGATTTGGTCGTCCCCGCCGCCGGTCCTTGTCGTCGGGCAACCTCCCTACAGGTGTTGCTCCTCCTCTGCTCCTCATCTTCTCCTCCCCTACTCCTCCAATCTCCTCCCCTGCTCATCCCCGAGTCGCCCCCCGCCAGTCCTGCTCCTCCTCCCGCCAGTCCTGCTCCTCCCCTGCTCCTCCAAGTTCGTAACCTGCTCTTCCCCGACTTGCCGCCGCTGCCCTGCTCGTCCTCGACTAGAACCCCTCCCCGCCAGCCACCCCAAGTCCCCAAGGTGAGCTCCCTTCCCTCCCATGCTCCTCTCCCAGCTCCTCCCCTGCTCATCTCCCCTCTTTGCTCTTTTCTCTTTGTTCAGTAGCATGCGCATTAGTTGCTGCTCTTTGCTCTTGTGCTTTCAGCTGTTTCATGTGTCAGTGTGTAATAGACTAATAGGGTGTGCTATGTGCATGCTGCTGCAATCAGTAGGATGTCGATAGAACATCCTGGACCAGCAGTGGCAAATAATCTCCTCAAAAGGAACTCAGAGATGTTGGATGGGAATATGGTGTTCTTGTTGATGCTAGCAACAAGGACAAGGTGAAGTGCAAGCTCTGTGACAAGGAGATGAGAGGAGGGAATTATAGGCTGAAGGAGCATTTGGCTCATGAAGGAAAGAATGTGAAGAAATTCCCAACAAGAACACAACAGGCTATGGAGGCTAAAGAGAAGTGCAAGAAGGCACTAGCTGATGCAAAAAGGAAGAGGGAGGAGAAGACTATTCATGAACTAGAAATTACAGAGGAAGTTCATGTCTCTAGGATTGGAATAGATTCTGATGAAGTCACCTGTGTTGGAAGTTCAGAGCCCCACAAATTAGGATCCATCGACAAATGGAGACGTATTATTGATCCTAAAGCAAAAGCAGCTGATTCTTTGAAGCAACAACAGCTAAACAAGGATCTTTGGAATGAAAGAACCAATGAGGTGCACAAGTACATTGCAAAATGGGCCTATACACATGGTAAATTGCTAGTATATTATGCTGTTTTTACATTTCAAAGTTCATCAGATGTTTTTTCCTGTACAGAACACTAATTATGCTTCTTTTCAATGTTCTGTTGGCAGCTATTGCTTTCAATGCACTTGATAATGATGAGTTCAAGCAAATGTGTGAAGCAATTAAACAGTTTGGTCCAGGTTATGTACCTCCAACTCAGGATGCACTACGAGGGAAGTTGCTGGAAGAGAAATATGAAAGAACAAAGAGTTTGCTGTAGGAGCGTGAAGCCGAGAAGATGAAAAATGGTTGCTCTATTATGACTGATGCTTGGTCAGATAGGAAGAGGAGAAGCATAATGAATGTGTGCACCAATTGTGCTGAGGGAACCTCCTTCATCAGCTCTAAGGAGATGTTACATGTCTCACATACCAGTGAGCTCATCTTTGAACTTGTGGACAAAGTAATTGAAGAGATTGGTCCAAACAATGTGGTGCAAGACTGCAAGTAGTGACTGGCAATGCCTCTAACAACATGGGAGCAAAGAGGCCATTGGAAGAGAAGAGACCACACATATTTTGGACCTCTTGTGCAGCTCACACAATCAACCTTATGTTGCAAGGAATTGGCAACATGCCTCGGTTCAAGAAAGTGGTTGACCAAGCAAAGGCATTTACCATATTTGCCTATGGCCACACAAGGACATTGGAGTGCTTGAGATGCTTCACAGAGGGGAAAGAGGTAGTGAGGCTAGGAGTGACTAGGTTTGCTTCAAACTTTCTCACTTTGGCTAACATGCAAGAGAAGAAGGACCAGTTAAGGAAGATGGTGGTTCATAGTAAGTGGGACACATTGAAGGATGTGAAATCAAGAAAGGAAAAGAGGCAACAACAACTATATCGAGTCCAAGCTTTTGGAGGGATGTGAAGCTAACATTGGCTGTTTTTGAGCCATTGGTCAAAGTCCTCCATTTGGTTGATGGTGATGCGAGACCATCCATGGGTTTCGTTTATGGAGAACTACTAAAGGCGAAGAAACAGATCAAAGATGCCTTTGGAACTATTAAGGCTCGGTTCATGGATGTAATAGCTATTGTTGACAAGAAGATGAATGGAAGACTTGATTCTCCATTGCATTTGACGAAGTGGATAAGCAAGTTAGCTACAAGTTTGTATCACGGTTGGCTATATTTGCTATCGTGGAATAACCATGTGCTAAAAATGAACTTGAGACCGGGCGGGATGATGATAGTGCAGCAACAAGGCATGGAGGTCTTGGGTGTGAATCTATCCCCATCTGCGTCGTTTAAGGACCGATACGCTGTACGTCCTTGTGTCATGTTGAACGCATGCCTAACACTTAGCTGGTCGGATAAGTCGTTCCGACCGTGAAGCCTACGAGTGCATCTCCGACCGAATACCCCGATCTGGTTAAAGTGCGCACCTCGGTTGGTAGTAAGGATGTGTGGGGAGTCAATGGCGTAAGACCGAGGTGTCAGGTTATAGTCCTGACCCTGGCAGATTGGCGGTCCCTGGGGGTGCGGCGCCGTACGGACCCGCGACTTGGTTCGGAGTTGTGCTAAAGGTGATCTGAGTTGCCCTCATGAAGTATGCTTGGGTGAGTGCTAGGAATACCCCTCCAGCTGGATAGGAATCGATTCGAATCGCCGCCTCTTCCGGATAGTGAGAACTTGACTCGAGCAGCGGCAACGTAGAACTCACTAAAAAAACTTGATGGTTATGATGAGAATGTTGATAGCTAAGTGATAATCCGGTTATGGTTATTATTGTGATGCTTAAATACTCAAGTGTGTGCTTAGAACAGGTGCTAATTTAGTGGATAGTTGTTAAGTAATGAACCTGCTGCTGAAATGTTATAAATGGGTTACTTACAACTAAAACTTTTATGCAAAAATGTGAGTCAAACCAGTCCACAAATATTAGCCTTGCATACTCCTTGGTGTCACTTTATTCCTGGTTTATGACGGGTAAGTCTAGCTGAGTACATTATCGTACTCAGGGTTTTATTTACCCTTGTTGCAGATGATGTCGTTTACCAAGTATTGTGCTAACTGTCATCATCCGGCAGCGGACGATGAGTAGACCATGGGCATGATCACTTCTATTACCTTCAGTTGTGCTTTTGTTGGGTTGACCATGGATCTGGCATGTAACTAAACTAAGTGTGTGTGTGTGTTGGTATCAAAACTACTTTGCTTCCGCTACTAAACTAGTTTGTAATAACTTTATTCGAACTCTGATGTGTTGTAAAACAATGTTCTATGATGAATGTATGTAGTCTGTGATGGCGATGCTTGATCATGTACGATCTTAGTTGTATGTTGGTTGAATCGAGGTCTTTTGAGATTTTGTCAGACTACCGGGTTTATATGGGTTCAAGTCCATTGGCTTGACTGCTTTGTGGTCGCTAATTCACTTGAATTCTTATAAATTGGACGGTTCTGTTACAGTCATGCTCATCGGATTTCTTCTTAAGACGCCATATTTGTTTCTTTTCGGCAACTTCTTGTTCTAATTCCCTGTTCCTTAGACATTGCACTCTTCTTTTCTGGCTCCTTGTTAGTCCTGGTGGGCACCACTATCCTCTCTGCCATACATATTCATGGACCCTTTTCTCCTCTTCGTACTCCTTGCAATGAACCCAACCTTGATCGGCAAATCTTTTCACTTGCCAATTCTTAGAGCTGCTTATTTTTAAACGTCGATCGTCCTCAGGAAACTGTGTCCCATGTCTTTCATGGACCGGATGGCAGTTGACTCGAGACTTCCTATACCCCAAGTATTGATCACTGCATTCAGGGCAATTATTCCTAGCAGGCAGTTTCAAGCCTTCATTCCAACAATATTTGAAAAATGAGCACCCCCAATGAGATTGCTCCTGTTCCCTTACATATTCTTGTTCTCTTTGGTACATATCCTCTTCGTACCTCCGATGTTCCTCCATGAACTCTCATTCCTCATAGTATTTCTGCCTCTGGTAGCGTTCCCGCTCCCGTTGTCATTTGTTCAACAGAATTCATGTTGTAACTCTGGGCCTAGAAACCTCTTTTTTCTCATTTCAGCTATTATGGGATTAAATGCGTTGCCGAAACTCCTCATTTGTAATTTGTTGATCGGGATCAACAATGCCAGCTTTTCTTGCTCTCTCAGAGGTCAATACTTTCATCTTGCCTTTGCCTTTAGGATCATCTACAACAATCATGTTCATAGAGAATGACACCATGTTCTGCACAAAAGGCTAAGCATTGATCTTCATCTTGCCATCGAATTTCAAATGCCCCTCTTGAATAGCCTTTTGAATTTTGTACTATGAAAACTCAGCAATCATTGATAGAATGGGAATTGGTATTATGGAAGCCACAATATTTCTTATCTTTTACTCCTCCAGGGCGCAGCATGGGATGCCCTTCTGGCAATTTGATATGTCCTACTCTAACCAACAATTCAAACAACTTATCTGACTTGGAGACGTCAATGTCATAAGTTTCTTTTTGCTGCCTCAACCAGCGTTGACTAACCTAAGTTGGCTCTTTTGCCCAGACCAATTCGGCTGCGGCTATTTCATCTTCATCATTGTATTATGTTGCTTCTTCTAGGAAACTTTGATACATTTCACTAGCCACATCACCCTTCTGGAAACAGTTCTCCCTTCTGAACCCCTAAGCTTGATTACTCATCATAGCCAATCGCTACGAAAGTTGATCGAGATCATCAAATTCCATACCAAATAGCTTTTCTCTGACATTAGGCTACATGCCTACTATAGCCATTCCTGGCAACTGATCATCGGGCAGATTTAAAGAGTAGCAAAGATACTTGGTTTCTCTAAACCTGTGAAGATACTCCTGTGGTGTCTCATTAGTCCTCTACCTTAGGCTCATAAGATCAACCAGCTTCTTCTCATTAGTGTTGGGCATTCTTAACGTCACTACCAAAAGTAGACTTAGTTTTCTAATTTTGATAACGGCTCTAAAAATGCCGAACCTATCCCTCATGCGACTTAAGCCAAGTTGTCATCCCCAGCATGACATGAGAGACGCGGTATTGAAATATGCAATTGCTCTTCTGAATAAATAATAAATAAGATCTGTAAGCGCATAGATTAATACCGATGTAGCATTTTAACCAGGAAGTATTTCAGGTATCGTTATTTATATTTTTACCACTGGGAAGGGATTACTAAACATCAATGTTAATTATGAATGGAATATAAGATTGAGTATCTATCATTGCATGTATAATTGAGAGCATTTATCTATCTCTTTCATACAGGGATAAATGCCACATAAAAGATAGATAAAGTATGAATTGTGACAAAGATAATTAATCTGATCAGCATAACTTAGCCACATATAATAATGATAAGCACCTCAATAGATATTCTAGCAAGTCATTAGCATGGAATTAGGACGAACTACAAGAATATTTCCTAAGTTATTCTTAACTATAAAGTCTAGCATATCATAGTTAGTGCAATTATACTTGGCAATCATTGCGAGACAGGACTACGCCCATGCATAGTGATATTATCAAGGAAGATGAGAAACATAGCAATCACTTCCATGTAATAATGTTGCTCTGCCAGCCCTATACACGAGAGGGGGACTATATAAGAATCAATAGAGCTGTCACTACCACGAACTACCCTGCGATCTGGCATATAGGGTACAATCGCAGATAAATACGGTATAGGCACCACGCCTACACAATACTTATCATTTACCCACTATACACATGGATAAACGCTATACGATCCTAAACATGTATATACTTCCAATCTAACTAAGCCAAGCATATAACTATGATAAACTAAGAACAATATAATTGCAAATATAAACAAGTAGAGCAAAGTCATAATCAATATATTGAAGTAGAACAAAGTCATATTCATAATATTGAAGAACAAAGACGAACAATTGAAGAACAATAGAGGAATTACCAAGAATCCTCTTGACAGATCCGGAAACCAATCGAAGATTGACTCCTTCTAGTTCTAATCCTATGTAGCTATGCTAAACTAGAGATCTATTGATGTGGTGGCTCTAGGGCTTGATCAGAGGCTTATTCTCCCAAGATGGATAATGAATTAGGGTTTCAGAGAGATAGAGGTCCTCTCCTCCAGGGGCCAGGGGGTCTGCTTATATAGTCCTTCCAAATTGATGTGGGCCGTCGGATCAAACCGACATTAATCGCACAGTTTTCCTTGATCCTTTAGGTCGACGGAGCATGATCCGCGAAGTTGAACCTGATTGGCCCTCAGACCAGGGCGGGCGCCCATGGGGGGGAGGGCGGGCGCCCTGCCCCGGGCCCGAT
>NC_012871.2:23749280-23788708 GCF_000003195.3 Sorghum bicolor
TGGATGCATGTCCAGTATGTAAGGCGTCACGATATAAGATTAGACGAGATGATCCTGGCGATGTTGAGGGTGAAGAACGTCATAGGAAGAAAATTCCTGCCAAGGTTATGTGGTATGCTCCTATAATACCACGATTAAAACGTCTGTTCAGAAATAAGGACAATGCAAAGTTGTTACGGTGGCATAAAGAAGACCGTAAGATAGACAATATGCTGAGACACCCTGCCGATGCATCCTAGTGGAGAGCGATAGACAGAGAATTCCCAGATTTTGCAGATGATGCTAGAAACTTGCGGTTTGCCTTAAGTACAGATGGTATGAATCCTTTCGGTGAGCAGAGCAGTAGTCACAGCACTTGGCCAGTTACTCTATGTATCTACAACCTTCCTCTATGGCTATGCACGAAGCGGAAGTTTATTATGATGCTGGTGCTTATCCAAGGACCGAAGCAACATGGCAATGACATAGATGTCTACCTATGGCCATTAGTTGAGGAACTTCAACTTTTATGGAGCAAACCAGGAGTTCGCGTGTGGGATGAGTACAAACAAGAGCACTTTGACCTGCGAGCATTGCTGTTTGTAACAATCAATGATTGGCCAGCTCTGAGTAATCTTTCAGGCCAGTCAAACAAGGGATATAATGCATGCACACATTGTTATGAAGACCTTGACTGTGTATTTTTAAAAAAATGTCGAAAGGTCGTCTACCTTGGCCACCGTCGGTTTCTTTCTGTGAACCACCCAGTACGAAAGAAAGGCAAGCATTTTAAAGGCAAGGCAGACCACCGGACCAAACCTCTCAATCGAACCGGGGATGATGTACTCGAAATGGTCAAGAATAGAAAAGTGGTATTTGGAAAGGGACGAGGCAGCGAACCTATTCCCAAGGATGCTAAGGGACACGTACCCATGTGGAAGAAGAAATCCATATTTTGGGAGCTACCTTACTGGAATGTCCTAGAGGTCCGCAACGCGATCGACGTGATGCATCTGACAAAGAATCTTTGTGTGAACTTGCTCGGATTCATGGGTGTCTACGGGAAGTCTAAGGATTCACTTGAAGCACGACAAGACTTGCAGCGCATGAAAGAACGAGACAACCTGCATCCAGAAAATACAGATGATGGACGTCATTACTTAAGCCCTGCTAGCTACACTCTGAGCAAAGAAGAGAAGGAAAGCATGTTTGAATGTCTTAGCAGCATCAAGGTCCCATCTGGATTCTCCTCCAATATCAAGGGAATAATTAATGTGCCAGAGAAGAAATTCTTGAACTTGAAGTCCCATGACTGTCACGTTCTAATGACGCAATTGCTGCCGGTCATTTTAAGAGGAATTTTACCTCCACACGTACGTCTAGCCACCGTAAAGCTATGTGCATTCTTCAATGCAATTTCTCAGAAGGCATTCAGTCCAGAGCAACTAGCTACTCTGCAGAATGATGTCGTTCAATGTCTCGTCAGCTTTGAGTTGGTGTTCCCTCCATCCTTCTTCGATATAATGACACACCTCCTAGTTCATTTGGTCAAAGAGATTCGTATTCTTGGTCCTGTGTTCCTACACAATATGTTCCCCTTCGAGAGATTCATGGGTGTCCTAAAGAAATATGTCCATAGTCGTTCCCGACCAGAAGGAAGCATTGCCAAGGGCTATGGAACAGAGGAGGTCATAGAGTTGTGTGTTGACTTCATTCCAGACCTTGACCCAATTGGCATTCCTGAATCTCGACACGAGGGCAGACTCAGCGGAAAGGGAACACTTGGGAAGAAAACATATATTGGTACGGGAGACGATTACTTCAATAAAGCACACTACACAGTTCTCCAGAACTCCTCATTGGTGGAACCATATGTTGAGGTACACAAAGATTTCCTACGGTCCCAGTGGCCCGGGAAGAATGAAGCTTGGATAATGCGTCAGCACATGGAAACTTTTGGCAATTGGTTGCGCAAAAATGTCAAAGTGATGAAAACATTGATGAGCAGCTTTATTTGTTGGCCAGGCAACCATCATGGCATGTCCTCACGTACAAAGGGTACGAGATAAATGGTAACACATTTTACACAGTTGGCCAAGATAAAAGGAGCACCAACCAAAATAGTGGTGTACGCGTGGATGCTACGGATCCAAATGGGAACAAACAAACATATTATGGACGCATAGAAGACATATGGGAACTAGTCTATGCAGCTAATTTTAAAGTTCCTTTGTTCCGGTGCCAACGGGTGAAGATGACCGGAGGTGGGGTAACAGTCGACAAGGAGTATGGGATGACAACCGTGGACCTTAACAATAGTGGGTTCAAAGACGAACCATTCGTCCTTGCTGCAGACGTGAGTCAGGTGTTCTATGTCAAAGATATGTCTACGAAACCAAAGAGAGGAAAAAATGATGACCACTCAATCATCAATGAGCCAAAGCGCCACATTGTCCTTTCTGGGAAAAGAAACATTGTCGGAATTGAGGACAAGTCAGACATGTCAGGCGATTACAAAAGGGATGATCGAATTCCGCCCTTCATAGTCAACAAAGACCCAAGCGTTCTGTTAAACAATGAGGATACTCCATGGTTACGGCAGGATCATAACCAAGGGTCATACGTCAAGAAGAAGTTCACTGTTGTGTCGGCTTAACATAAAGTCATGTTTAATATTATGTGTTGTAAAATGTACGAATTCTGAGAAATGTACGAATTCTGAGAATTTGGATAATTTTGAGCCAATCCTAATCACATTTCTATAAAATCCAAGACGGGTTTTGGTCAAACTTGGTCAAATTACAAACTAAATTACTTAAAATTAAAAAATTTTGAACACCAAGTTGTTAGATATCATCAAGATCTAAACTTTTTATATACACAACTTTTCCATTTGAGAAAGTTTAAGTTAACAATACCCACCAATTCTTGAATCTCACACAAGCTATATGAAACTATATGTGTCAATTGTGGACTTTCAACTACACCTTTCCAAAACTTTCTCAAATGCAAAAATGGTCTATATATGAAATGTAGATTTTGATGAGTAGAACAATATTGGTATTCATGACTTTTCCATTCGAGACCATCTAGGGTTCCGAAACTGCTGCGTGGCTATGAATTCTCTGAAAATTCAAAATTCAGTGGTTCAAACTTTTCCAAATGGAAAGTTGACCATTAGACAAAATGTAGAACTTGATGAGTGTAACAAACTTTGTATTAATGACTTTTCCATTTGAGACCATCTAGGGTTCGGTCAAACGGTGTTTTTGTAAAAACCAATGCTTTGACTTTGGTCAAACTTGATCAAATGGCCCATTTGATGACTTCAAATGAAATAATTTTGAATATAAAGTTGTTAGAGATCATCAAGATCTACATTTTATATATTGTCCATTTTTACATTTGGATAATTTTGAGCCAATACTAGGCCTTGTTTAGTTCCCCAAAAATTTTACAAAATTTTTCAGATTCCCCGTCACATCGAATCTTTAGACGTATGCATGGAGTATTAAATATAGATAAAAATAAAAACTAATTGCACAGTTTAGTCGGAATTGACGAGACGAATCTTTTGAGCCTAGTTAGTCCATGATTGAACAATATTTGTCAAATACAAACAAAATTGCTACAGTGCTCATTTTGCCAAAAATTTTGGAACTAAACAAGGCCCTAATCACATTTCTATAAAATCCAAGACGAGTTTTGGTCAAACTTGGTCAAATGACAAACTAAATTACTTAAAATGAAACAATTTTGAACACCAAGTTGTTAGATATCATTAAGATCTAAACTTTTTATATACACAACTTTTCCATTTGAAAAAGTTTAAGTTAACAACTTTTTATATATTTTTATATGATAAATAGATTTTTTATTTGATGAAAACTATACCCTACTAGCATTCCGAGTAATCAATAACAAAAATAAAAAGTTTAACGTCAATATGATGTGAAAATAGATTTTCAGTTGATTGGATATAGTTTTTGTAAATTTATTGGAATAATATATTTTTGCATTAACAAAATACTAAATATTTCTTACAAAATTATTGCAAATTATAAAAATACAGCAAGATATTTAAGGTTAAAAATTTTCATATGTACATTAAAAAAAATTACAATATATGTCACTGTTTAAAAAATATTATGCAATATATTTAATTTACTATACAATTTATAATATAAACTGTATATATAAACACTGTAAAAACCCTAAACTAAAAAACAGGGCCTTTAGAACCTGCCCATAGTGGGAACCGGTGCTAAAGGGCCCCAAAAATTTTAGGAGCCCGCCCTAGCGCGCGCAGGACCCTTTAGCACCGGTCCGTGGCTGGCACCGGTGCTAAAGCACCGGCTGGTAACACAAGCCGGTGCTAAAGGGTCACCCTTTAACATCGGCTCGTGTTACCGGCCGGTGTTAAAGACCCTTTAGCACCGGTTCCAGCCACGGACTGGTGCTAAAGGGTGCGCCCCTATATAAGCCGCGAGTGCCCTGGATCTGAGGAGTTACCTTCGTCTTCGTCTCCAGCGCCGCGACGTTCGTCGTCTTCACCGCCGTCGCGCCGTTTCAACTCCCAGCGTCGCCGCGTCCTTCTTCCAGCGCCGCCGCGGCCTCCACCAGCGTCGCCGCGGCCCTCCACCAGCTCCGCCGCGGCCCTCCACCAGCGCCGCCGCCGGAGGGCACCAGCGCCGGCCAACCGTCGTCTCATCGATCTCCTCTCCCGGCCGGCTGTGTGTGCTATGTATAGATCGAGAACGCCATGCATCTCTCCATTGATTAATTAAGTATTTATATACATTAGACCAGATATATATATACATATATATACACATATATATGTATATTATATATATGTATATTATATATATATATGTGTATGTATATATATGTATACATATATATATATGGTGTTTTGATTTGTCGTATTATTTTTTTAATATATTATTCTAGTATATTATGAATTATAGTTTTTTGTATGTATGTATGTATTATTTTTTTAATATATTATTTGTAGTAGTATTTTTTTAGTATATATTTGTTGTATATTATTCTTGTATCATATTTTATTTTCTAGTGTTTTGTATATATTATTCTTTGTACTATTATTCTAGTATTGTTTTTTAGTATATTATTCTAATGTATTACTTGGCTTAAAAGATTCTAGTATTATTTTTAGAGCACTCCAACACTTTTATTTGTAGTAGTACTAGTAGTAGTATATAAGTCTCTAATATATATTCTAGTAGTGTTTAGCCACCAAATTTATTCTAGTAGGGTTTTGTATATATTATTGTTTCTACTATATTATTCTAGTATTGTTTTTAGTATATTATTCTAGTGTATTACTTGGTTTAAAATATTCTAGTATTATTTTTAGAGCACTCCAACACTTTCATTTGTAGTAGTACTAGTAGTAGTATATAAGTCTCTAATATATATTCTAGTAGTGTTTAGCCATAAAATTTATTCTAGTAGGCTTTTGTATATATTATTGTTTGTACTATATTATTCTAGTATTGTTTTTTATTCTAATGTATTACTTGGCTTAAAAGATTCTAGTATTATTTTTAGAGCACTCCAACACTTTCATTTGTAGTAGTACTAGTAGTAGTATATAAGTCTCTAATATATATTCTAGTAGTGTTTACCCACCAAATTTATTCTAGTAGTGTTTTGTATATATTATTGTTTGTACTATTATTCTAGTATTGTTTTTAGTATATTATTCTAGTGTATTTCTTATCTTATATAGAATATATATATATGTATGGTTGCAGACATAGAAATGGCTGACCGTCCTCATGATGATCCTGATTATATGGAAGCTGCCATTCAAAATATGATCGACGACGGTAGTCAGTACTTTATTGATTACCACGAGATCATGCAAGGCAATCCGACTGAGCAACAAGAGGGCAATGCCCCTGAGCAACAAGAGGGCAATGCGCCTGAGCAACAACTTGTCGTGCAACAAGAAGAAAATACTGGCGAGGTATATGTAAATGTAAACATATAAATTAATGCATCTATTACATTAGGTTTTAGACTTATTACTTGGTTATTAATTTAGTATTTTTGTTTTTATATCTACGTGTAGCCTTTTGGACCGACCTCTACAGGGAGAAGCGTACCTCCACGAGGGCCAAAGAAGCCGTTGGAGGGTTGCTATGTAATCTCTAAGTTTGAGATAGCTACAGGCAGACCACTTGGTGAGCATGCAAATAAATATGTTAGTCACAGTGGATATCTTGTGAGAGATCAAATACCGATCAATGCTCGTGAATGGAAAGAGAAGCGAGGTGCTCCTAAGATCAGTTTTGTCTCTGATCGTGACAAGGAGTTAGTTTGGAAAGCCATCACAGACGTTTTCACCTTCGACACCAACGATGAAGAGTTGAAGGTGCGAATTTATGACTGGACTATGAAGAAGATGGCAGTACTGTTCTAGAATTGGAAGAAGACTTTGTACAATAAATTTGTCAATAAAAATGAGACTCCAAATTTCAACCTCAAGCAATATGTAAAGCTGAGGGCCTTCTGGGATGACATTGTGTAGTACAAAACATCAGAAGAGGGCGAGGAACGAGCCATTAGAAACAAAGAGAATGCAAGTAAAAAGACATACCACCATCATATGGGATCAGGTGGTTATAAGAGTGTTGTTCCCAAGTGGGACCGAATAGAATAGGAGATGCTTGCTAGGGGGATCACACCCGAGACAATAGCAAAGAATTGGAGCGAGCGCTCCAAGCATTGGTTCTACGGTCATGGGGGGAGCGTGGACCCAGACACCGGGTCGCTAGTTTGGGGCCAAGAAATCTCTAGAGCAGCAGAGCGACTAGTCCGTGCACGAGAGGCGGTTCAGTCTGGTGAGTTCAGGCCTAACAGGGAGAAGGATGAACTCACCTATGCGCTTGAAAATCCTGAGCACGGTGGGCGTACGAGAGGCTATGGGGCAGTTCCGTGGCTGCAATCATTCCAAGCCGATCAAGATACCTACAGAAGCCGCCAGAGAAAGAAGGATGAGGAGGCAGAGCGGATCCGCCGCCTGGAAGCTTTTGTTCTGCAGTCAGAAGAGCGTGAGAAAGCTTGTGAAGAATGGATGCAGGCGGAGATTCAAAGGCAAGTGCAAGCAGCACTTAGTAAAATGACGAAAGGGCAAGGTACATCACAGCCTGAGGTCAACGTTAGCCCCCCAGGCCAGTTGAAAAGCAGCTGCGCATCCACGGAAGTACCAACCAATCAGGATGACACGAAGCTACACTTCCCCGTGGATGATGTCACAGAGGCTTTTACTACCTGTGAGCTGCATGTACCAGATGGGAATGCAACAAAAAAGGTGGCTATCGCTGTTGTCAACCCTATCGACCGAACGAGAACTCCAAGAATCCATAATCGACCAGTACCTGGTGGATATGCTAGCGTCTCGGTTGATAGGGTTGAGAAAGGTTGTGGCAATGTGCCTCTAGACATAGAAGGGGGAGACGGAGAGAAGACCTTAGGTAAAGCTGAGAAGACATTTATTTGTTGGCGCAAGCGCTTCATAATTATTCCTCAACATAGGTTTGTGTGTGATTTTACTTATTATATTATTTATTATGTATTGAAATTAAAAAAAAGTTTGCTCACAAAACTTGTAATTGTTTTCTTTGCAGGGACTCCTCCAACCTAAGTCCAGTTCTCTCCCCAGCGCATCATAGTGCTGCGGGCGGTGACAATGCTGGATCTCCTCCAACACCTGCGGCGGCCACACCGACCCCGCCACCGCCTCCACCACGGTCTCCACCTCCTCCACCGAGGTCTCCAACTCCTCCACCACGTTCTCCAACGCCGAAAAGATCGGCCCCACCACCTCCACCGCCTGCACCGCTCTCTCCAAAGAGTGCACGGTCGGTCCCCTCGCCTCCAAAGCGAGGTAGTCAGAAGCGGTCCGCCCAAGAAGGACCGAAGTCATCGGTCCCACCTCCAAAGAAGGTTGCCTCAGCAAAGAGAGCTAAGACGCCAGAAAAATTACCTTACGAAAAGAGTGAAGAGGAGGTAATTGCTGCATCCAAAGCTGAGGTCAAACAATTTTTTGATAAATTGAAAGAGGATAGGAAAAAACGGCTTAACCCAGAAAAGCCTTACTTTTATGTAAAGCCATGAGAACTAAGGCAGAAGGTGACGGACCATCAAAAGAAGCAACGCGAAGCTCAGAAAAAGCCAGCACTTTCGGACTATGAGCGGTCTCTGGTCAAGTCTTCACAACCTAAGAAGAGAGTAGGAAAGGGGGTCCCACAGCTCGGAGAAGTATCAAAACCGGTGCCCCCTTTGATTGTGCCAAATCAATACGGCTCAAATGAAGACTTGATGCCAAAGAAATCCTTAGCGTTGTCTAAGCTAGACTCGCTTGAGCGTTACTTTGGACAGAGCGGTTTAAATATGGAAGAAATTGCCGCCATTCTTGGATGCCAAACATTTGAAAAAGCCGAGGTAGTTGATCAATGGAGGGCAAGATATGAACCGGGCAGGAGTCTATTCGACCCTAAGCGTTTACACGTGCTCGGCACACAAATGTTTGCAATAAACAAATGGTGCATTGAGGCGTGTAAAAGGGAAGAGAATTGGATTTCTGTTCGTATTAGACAACATCACTACTTCCGTGGAGATGACCTCATATACGTGCAGTTCGAAGAATTGCACCAATTATGTCACCTCGACGCTCTCGACAAATCTCTTGTCAGCTGCTTTTGTCTGTAAGTATTTTTTTCTTTTTATTATACTTCTAACTTCTTTAATTACATGTATATAATCCTTACACACTTAGGATTTGTATGTATATATGCAGGCACCAAATGAGAGAGCTCAGAATGAGAAATGACAATAGTATTGGGTTCGTTGACCCTTATATTGTTTTCAAGGCTCCGCAGGCAGTGTGGACAGCAGCTCATGAGACAGAAGTCTGCACCAATCTTATGAGGTTCTTTGTGAACAAAAAGAAAAACAAAAAATACTCTTCCCCTTCAACTTCGAGTGAGTTATATAGTTATTAAGTGCATGCATATTTTATTTTACTTATTATTACTCGAGACAAGTTTTATATAGTTATATATAGGCCTGACTATATATATGTGTGTAAACAGCTTTCACTGGATACTCATGGTCATTGAAATTCCCAAGAACCGGTTGATAATCTTTGACTCAATGAGAAAACCACAAGAAAATTATCAAAAAATGGTAAACATTATTCAAAGGTACGTAATGTCGATTTCAGCTAGAAAAATATCATAATATGACTCTGTAATTATTAGTTCACGATCCACAATGGCTGTGTGTAGGGTTTGGGAAAGATTCATTGACCGTGAACATCTCAGTGGATGTAAAGCGCCGCTTAACATAATACATCCACAAGTAAGTTCTACTAGCTAGCAAACTTTCGCTAACTTTTAGCCTTCTTATTGTCGTGGTCGTGAATATTTTATATATATGTATCGTACAGTGGTGTTTAAGACAAAAAGGGGGAACAATCTATGTGCATATTACGTGTGCAAATTCATGATGGCACAAGTCAATCAAACACTCACAGAGACGCTCAAAGTACGTTACATGTCTCTTTTCATTATCTCCTGAATTATATTGAATAATTTAGATAACTAATACCTTTTTTATTTATTTCAAATTAAAGACGGAATGGTTGAGGGAAAAGGTCATACAAAAAGACCGAATCAAAGCTATCCAAGAGACGATAGCAGCATTTCTCCGCGAGCAAGTGATCAATCCAAACGGCGAGTTTCACTTCAACGGCAACGAAACTCTTATTCCAAACAACGATGATCATTTGTATTGTTTGTAAACATCGTTGGGAGAAAAAACTCTATGTATATATGTGTTACGAATTTTGTACATATAAAACTATATATATATAAAGCTTTTTACATATCTATTTAATTTTTGATGTGGCCTATTCATTTTATTATAGGTAAAGCTTAATTATTAAGCTAAGCTTATAATTTTCATTTATATATGCTTAATATGCGTGTAATATAAATATATTATTGTATCAGCAAAAAATGTATTGAAAAACCTATTATTATTATATAAAAACAATAAACAGAACCGAAGAAGTGAAAAAAAAGAAACCCTTTAACACCGGTTGGTAAAGGGTCCTGCAACGTGGCAGCCCTGGCAGGACCCTTTAACACCGGTTGGTATTACCAACTGGTGTTAAAGGGGGGGGCTTTAGCCCGGGTTTCCCGAACCGAGGCCTTTAGTCCCGGAAGGGCAGCACCGGCTCGGGAACCGGGGCAACAGACTGTTCCCGACCGGTGCTAATGCCTAATCCTGCAGCAGTGTAACCTTTTATGTTTAAAATACACGGATCGTACGATAAGATAATACTATCGACATTAAAGTGACATTTACTCTAAAAAGCTAAAATCAAGAAGAACATGGTGTTGCATGTTTACAAACTCAACTATATACTGTTGTAGCCTGTGTCGTCGCGCCACCTCGGCCGAGCTGCCAAGCCCCCAGCGATCTGTGGCGCCGCAGCTTCGCTGCACCTCGCCCGTATCACCTTTGACGCTGGCAGCTTGGCCGCCCATGCGCCGCCCCACCTGGACCTTGCTACGTCAACACCTACAAACAAACGCTAACGGTTCATTCATGTATGAGTCCACAAATTATGTTGAACAAAAAATATCAATTCAACTTTGCAGTGGTTCATTTGTTACGACTTACGGTATCATATATATACGACGGTATATAGATGACACATATGCCCTCCTCAAAAGTAAATTGTTTCTAGCCACAAGCCACCAAAGGAGACATGCATACAATTGGAATACATATGATAAAAAGGACACTGATTAGATGACAGCCTGCTATCCAAATTTTCAATGCTCAGTGTCTATATATAGCGTCACAACTTTCTTGAGATTAACTTGGGCTTTGTTTAGTTCACCTCAAAAAGTAAAAATTTTTCAAGATTCCCCGTCACAACAAATCTTGGAGCACATGCATGAAGCATTAGATATAGACAAAAATAAAAACTAATTGCACAGTTTGCCTGTAAATCACGAGATGAATCTTTTCAGCCTACTTAATCTATGATTGGATAATATTTATCAAATAAAAACGAAAATGCTACAGTGCCGAAATCCGAAATTTTTTGGGAACTAAACAAGGCCTTGGTGCACAAATACTAAAATATCACGTAGACATATATCAGCGTGTGCACATCTAAAATAATTTGTCGCACATCTAAATCATCTATGCATCACTTCAAAAGCAAGATGTAGCACAAAACTCACTACTACAGTTTAGTTACAGCAGAGGTGGCTAAATAAGCTCGGTAAGGGCGGCTGGTGCAGCCGCCCTTATGCAAACGCTCTTACAGTAAGGGTGGTTGGAAACAACAACCGCTCTTACTAGTGACCATTGTAAGGGCGGCTGTTGTTTCCAGCCACCCTTATAGTGAGCATTAGTAAGAGCGCTGGTGTCTCAGCCGCCCCTATTGTCTGCATTTGTAAGGGCGGTTCAATCTAGAACTGCCCTTACAGTTATTTTTTAGAAAAAAATAAAAATTATAATAATCGAATATATATATATATATATATATATATATATATATGAACTTTGGAAAGTGATGGAATGCCAAATAGCTAGCCTAATTATAAGTATATTACTAGGGCCTTGTTTAGTTTCCAATTTTTTTTAGTTTGGAGCACTGTAGCACTTTCGTTTGTTTGTGTTAAATATTATCCAATTATAGACTAACTAAACTTAAAAGATTCTAGTGTTTTGTATATATTATTGTTTGTAGTATTGTTCTAGTATTATTTTTTTTATATTATTCTAGTATTTTATAGTATTATTTTTAATACTTTTTAGTATTATTTTTAGTATATTATTCTAGTGTTTTGTATATATTATTGTTTGTAGTATTATTCTAGTATTATTTTTAGTATTATGTTTTATTATATTATTCTAGTATATTACTAGGCTTATAAGATTCTAGTATTATTTTTTAGTTTGGAGTACTCTAGCACTTTCGTTTGTAGTAGTACTAGTAGTAGTATATAAGTCTCTAATATATATTTTATTTTCTAGTGTTTTGTATATATTATTGTTTGTAGTATTATTCTAGTACTTTTTTTAGTATTATTTTTAGTATATTATTCTAGTATTATTCTAGTATATTACTAGGCTTAAAAGATTCTAGTATTATTTTTTAGTTTGGAGTACTCTAGCACTTTTGTTTGTAGTAGTGCTAGTAGTAGTATATAAGTCTCTAATATATATTTTATTTTCTAGTGTTTTGTATATATTATTGTTTTCTTATCTTATAGTCTACCATTAATTCGCATTCCTATTGGCCATACACAAGGTAGCACCATAGTTGCTACTGTGGGATCTACACTAAGTCCACAACTTAACGTGCGTACCCAATCGTTTACAAATTAACTAAGGTCTACATCAATCTTGATGACTACCTTAAGACATGTTCATCCAACTTGCACAATTACTTGGCATCTACCATTAATACAGACTATGCCCAATTTGAGGTCTACACCTTTGCGGTGACTACCTCCTTATTTTATTGTGCACATGAGATCTTTACACCATTAATAATATGAGATTTACATTGTCTCTATATGCATCCTATAATTACAACAAACCATAATATTTTAATAACTTAAAATGTTTCAATGGTTTGCCTCATGTAGGATCAATGACTGTCAAAGAGTTTGATTTACTTGCTCTAGATGACCACAATTATCCCACATGGGCTGTGGACGTAAAAGTTAGTCTTGCGTCCCATGGACTTTATCGAGCCGTATTACCACCCGAAGAGGGTGTTGCACCACTTGATGATCAACATATATATACGGCCATATATCTCATTAGGAGCCATATTCATCGTGACCTAAAGGCTGAATACTTGTTGGAAGAAAACCCATGAAATTTATGGAATTCTCTTAAGCAACGCTATGAACAACAAAAGGCACTTGTCTTTCCCGCGGCCAACTATGAGTGGACGCAACTTCGCTTACGGATTTCAAAACTGTTAGTGATTACAACCCTGTTGTTCATAGAATTTGCTCAAAGTTGTAATTCTACGAGAAATAGCCTACAGATGCGGATAAGATAGAAAAGACTTTATCTACTATGCTTCTCTCTGAACGTGTTCTTCAACAACAATACTGTGAAAGACGTTTCCAGGTTTATTCTGAGCTTGTACAAACTCTACTTGAGTCCGAAAAACATTCTGAACTTATGGTTTGGAATAATCAGCAATGCCCATAGGGTCTGCTCCATTGCCTGAAGTACATGCATACACTCAGAATAAACCCAAATCTAATGATAGATCTGAAAAGAATTATCATCAAGGAAATTCCAAGAAGGGTAAAAACAAACGCAAACGCAACAAGAAATCCCAAAATCGTGTTTCCAACAATGGTAAGAACATTTCCAAACCCAGGAATTTCAAACCAGTGTGTCAAAAGTGTGGTTGTTATAGCCATACTACAAAGAAATGTCGTACCCCAAGTTATCTAATTGATCTTTACTTAAAGTCTGTGGGTCACGGACGAGCTGCACCAGGACAGAAGTATGAAGCCCATTTCAATCTTTGACCTGACACCACCAGGGAAGAGGCTGGTTGTTCGCAACAAATTTCTAAGCAACCAATCAACAACATCATACAAGGAGGCGAGGATCTTGCTGATATAGGAAATATGATCGTGGAATATGCATCCAATGACATATTTGGAGACTTTCACTAGGCTCCCAATCCCTTAGATTCTATTGTCTTTATGTTCTAGTGATTGTAATAATAAAACACAATTTATGTCCTATGTGTTGTAAATATTTAATAATGTCATCACTGCTTAGTTTGGATATCTAATAAATGTATTGTTTGATATTCAATAAATAAAGTATGTGTTCTATATATCATCAGAGAGTTTTATATCAAATTCTTTATTTATATATAGTTTCTACGAGGGTCGATCTGATGGAAGAGGAATTATGTCTAGTGGACAACAGTACCACTAATTCTATTCTTAGGGAAACAAAATATTTCCAAACTCTTACTAAAAGACAAGGAAATGTTTTGACAATCGCTGGGCGCGATGCTACGATGATTGGTTCAGGTCGTTCCATTATCGTACTCCCTGTGGGTACCCAAATTACAATTGAGGATGCATTATTGTATTCCGATTCAAAGCGTACCTTATTAAGTTATAGAGATATCCATCAAAATGGTTTCCATATAGAAACCCTTGATGACAATAATGAGGAAATTCTCCTTGTTACTAAAAACAATGGATATGGCAAACGAATTGTTGAGACAATTCCCTCTTTTCTATCTAGATTGTACTACACATACATCAAACCCATACCACAAGTGGCATACAAGGTAATTTTTCATAATGTTGACGCATTTAAAACTTGGCATGATCGCCTTGTTCATCCTGGTATAGGGATGATGCAGAAAATTATCAGCAATTCTTATGGTCATGAGTTAAATACTGCTAAGTTCCCCAAATCTTCAGATTTTATGTGCACTTCATGCGCTACAGGGAAATTGATCTTACGTTCATCGCCCGTTAAGATCCAAAATGAGCCACTTAAATTTCTTGAACACATTCAAGGAGATATTTGTGGCCCCATACAACCAACATCTGGACCATTCTGGTACTTCATGTTTCTAATAGATGCATCTACTAGATGGTATCATGTGTGTCTTTTGTCCACACGTAACCATGCTTTCGCAAAAAATATTGCTGAAGTTATTAAACTTAGAGCACATAATCCTGAACATCAAATTCAATCAATTCGAATGGACAATGCTGCTGAATTTTCCTCGAAGGCTTAATTATTATATGGCTTTAGGAATTCAAGTTCAACACTTTGTCCCATATGTCCATACACAAAATGGTTTATCAGAATCTCTTATTAAGAGAATTAAATTCATTGCAAGACCATTATTACAAAATTGCAACCTACCAACTTCATGTTGGGGTCATGCAGTTTTACATGTTGTTGACTTAATTCAATTGCGTCCAACTGCATATCATGTAGTCTCCTTGTTTCAACTAGTACATGGGAATATGCCAAATATTTCTCATCTACGAAAATTCGGTTGCGTTGTATTACGTACCGATCTCACTACCTAAGCGTACCTCTATGGGTCCACATAGGAAACTTGGTATCTATGTGGGATATCAATCTCCATCGATTATCAAATACCTCGAGCCTCTTACAGGAGACTTATTCATGGCCCGGTATGCTGACTGCATATTCAACGAGGACCATTTCCCGGCATTAGAGGGAGATTTCAAGTACCAAAAAGAATGCCAGGAAATCAACTGGAATGCCCAAGGCATTTCTTCCTCAGATCCACGTACTCTAGAGACTGAACAATAAGTTCAGAAAATCATAAACTTACAACATATTGCAAATAACCTGCCAGAAGCATTTACTAATTATAAGGGTGTCACAAAATCCTCTTATCCTACTCGCAATCCGCCCGAAAGAGTGGAGGTACCAATAAAAACCATTCAACTCCCACTTCCAAAGAAGAGGGGGAGAAGTACGGCCGCTCCTAAGGATAATGCTCCAAGTAAGCGTCGAGAGCTAAATCCTCCAGATCAGTAAATCCAAGCCAACCTCAAGCTGGTAGACAACTAATAGTGGATAGAAGTCCAACACTAGGACCAAATCCGCAACCGGATCAACGGTGCATCCAAATTCTGATCCTGGGACATTGGTACACCCTGACTCCATAGTTTTGGGAAATGTTGAGTCAAATAATGGGGTGAAAGAAATTTCTATCAATAATATCAATTCTAGAGAATCATACGATCGTAAGACTACTGTTGTAGACATGTATTTCTCTACAACAATTGCACAAATCTTTCTCAATGATCTAGATCCTAAGACCATGGAAGAGTGCAAAAAGCGCTCGGACTGGGCTCAATGAAAAGAAGCAATTCAAGCTGAGATAGCCTCGCTCACTAAAAGAGGGGTATTCACAAAAGCTATGCCCACACCTTCCAAAGTCTTTCCTATAGGCTTTAAATGGGTTTTCGTTCAGAAATGGAATGAGAACAATGAGGTGGTGAGATATAAAGCAAGGCTCGTAGTACAAGGGTTCACACAGAGACCCAATATTGACTACAATGAAACTTATTCTCCAGTAATGAGTGGAATTACTTTCCGATACTTAATATCATTGGTAGTTCAAAATCATCTATCTACACAGTTGATGGATGTGGTGACAGCATATCTATATGGGTCACTTGATTCGGACATATACATGAAGGTTCCCGATGGAATCCAAATTCCGAATCCAAACGCAAATTGTAACATGTATTGTGTAAAACTACAAAAGTCATTATATGGCTTGAAGCAGTCGGGACAAATGTGGTACAACCGACTGAGTGATTTCCTTTTAAACAAAGGATACACCGATAATGATGATTGTCCATGTGTTTTCATTAAGAAATCTCAAATGGGATTTTGTATTATATTGATGATTTAAATATCTGGTGGCTATAAAGAAGTGGGATGATCTTTTGAAGTCAGATCACCTCCACAATCCACAGTATGACAGCTATTCACATATATTTTAGCTAAGCAAGGAGCTAATAAGTGGGAATACTTTTGTTGGTTGGAAGGAAGGCTTGATTAACTTTCCACCAACTTACAAGTACGAAAGGAATTCAACCAGATATGTTGGTGAGCTTCATAATGAAGCAGAGAAAAAAAAAAGATCTCCAGCATGGTTAAGCCTCTTTCTGATTATACTATATTTTTGTTTAAGATTAGAAATACATCAAGTATGCATATGCAAACCATGACCATGCTTCTGAACTTGAGATCTCTTCTAGCATTCTTAGGAGTATTTTTCCATGTGAACTTGAAATTTCTTGCCAGAATTCTAGCTACTATCTATTAAGTAATTCGATGTCCTTCCAAAGATCCTCAAATGATCAGTGTATTGCAAGTGATTCAGGTGCGATCGTGTACTATGGTTTGGGAAGGGTACCAAACAACTATCATACTGGAGCTCCGGTTTGAACCTCTCAGATCACCACCCAGTCAGCGCCCTCTTCTTGGTCGAAGTTGAAGTGTTCAATCCACAAAAACTCAAAAGGGTCTTGAACTTCAATCCTGGATTCGTTTCAAATGCAGAATATTACATGATGGCAGATCCTTGAACTTTTTTTTCAGCCAGTGACATTGAACTGGGCCTAGAAACTTTGCAGTGGTTCTTCTGTAGGATTTAGTCCTGCCGTTGTGTTAACTGTGGTCGTTTTTCTTTTAGGAATATACACCAATAGTTTTCTTTTGTGACTAATATACACCAATAGTTGGGGTAAGGATTTTTATATATGTTGGGAGCGCGGGTATCATCATGTAACTGAAGTACGGCTCGTTAGATTGCACGTGCAAATCTTCCTAATTGCGAAATGAATTGAAGTAAAAAATCCTCGTCATACATATATTGGGCATTAACCCTTAGAGGTGCACTGCCTTCATCTCCACAGTGCTTTCCAACAAAGGCAACGCACAATACGCTTTTGTACAAATCTCAGCATACCATCGTCTATCACCCAGACTCTAAAATTGACCTGCCCGGATGTCTCGATCAATGCGATCTGCATTAAGTGTTCCTGGCAGCTCCCTAAAATCTTCGTTGAATATGGAGTATGCACTGCGTTGAGGGTAGAACAAACAGAAAGTTTAAACTTCAAAGTCAGAAAATAATAAGCTGTGACTTCCCAATATACAATTCATAAACTTTTTCATCATCTAATAGTACAACTAAATTTGTTACAACTAGATCTTTGCGTCTGAATGGCCATCTTCCTTTTTATGTTTATTGCAAAGCACTGGCACTGGCCAAAGAAAAAGTTTATTGCCTAGGTAAAAGACTCTTAGCAGAGAAACATCTATTTGGCTTATCAGCATGACAAGCCCAGACAAACTAGAACTGAATAAAATCAACTTGTGAATTGCACTGATAAAGAAAATACTAGCACCAATGAAAAAGGAGAACAGTTTATCTCCAGTTTCACAATACAGAAGCATCAATATCACTGATCGTCATGACAAGCCCAGAAATAACAGAAGTAAATCACAGCTATTCTAGCAAAAAAACAAGCACATAGTCTGGTAGCTGACAGTGCGAGTACTTTCTAGCCACTAACCAGCTGTTGACCAAAAGAAAAAGAACTTTTATGCTGCAACAAGCTGTTTTTTAATTTGCTTTTCACCAGTGTTTTTAAGGCGTCTCTTAGGCGTCGCTTAAGCGACGCTTAGGCGTCGGGGCGCTCGAGGCTCGCCTTAGGGGTAAGGCGGCGCCTTGTCGCCTTATGCACATGCTGATGCCCCCTCGATTCTGCCGTCTCCTCGTCGATTCTGATGCGGGTCCTCTCTATTCCGCTGTCTCCTCGGCGCCGTCGACTCGATTCTGCCTTCTCCTCGCCACCGGCTGCTCGATCTGGAAAGGGACCGCAGTGGCTGTAGATCTGGAAGGGGAGCAGCGAGGGAGGGGAGCAGAGCAGCGCATCCGGAGAGAGGGGAGGAGCCGCGGACGGAAGCGGAGCCACAGAGGGAAGTGGAGCGGAGAGACGAGCGGAGCGGGTCGAGTGGTGGAGAATGAGCAGCAGCGCTGGAGGGGATTCCCATTGGGATAAGCCACGCTAGGAGGGGGAGGGGCACATGGGCTGCCTGGTGGGCTGGGCCAGTCCACTTCTTACTCCTCCTCTCTTTTTCTTTTTCCTTTTCTTTTCTCTTTATCATCTACTACTCTAAGCTGTTGTTTTAAATTTTTCTTAAATTGGTAAGGCGTCGCCTCGCCTCACGCCTTAGTCGCCTAAGCGTAAGGCGGTAGTCACTCGCCACGCCTCGCCTTACCGCCTTAAAAACATTGCTTTTCACTTAGGAAGACATCCCCGCACCCCACCCCAAAGGAATGGAGCACATTTTAGCTGTACTACTTCTATCCAGCACTCCAACCAATAAGAAGACCAAAGTATGCACAATGTATCATTACATATCATATCCTGATGCTAAACAACTGAGTTGTAAGCACAAGCAATTGCATGGTATAGAAGAACCCAATGTTGGTCAAAACATAATAAAAAGTTTTCATCAAAAACTGAACAATAACACAAACTGAAGTTATAAGATGACATACCTAACATCACCTTGTTGTCGTCTTCCAAGATTAAGAACTATGATCAAGAAACCGGTACCAAGTATCTGACAATACAGCAAACAATAGCATTTTGCCAATAAATTGAAACGTAGAAACAAATTCCATAATTTTCGCCATTCCAAACCCCTAAATTTTACTACACATAATAGTAGCATCAAGGTTCGGCACAATCAGTATAACCTTGGCTGGAGCTAGAAATTGGTATGTTCAATTCTTAATAACTATCTAGATGTGTTTCAAATGCTTAGATGCATTTCATTGTCAGGATGAGCATAATGTATATCACTGATAATAATTAGTAAGAGTTTCTGAGTACTGAAGAAGTTACTTACATATAAAGGTCCAACGTTATACTTCTGAGCAGTCGGTGCCAATAGGAACCACATTGCAATGATAATCCATGCTTTCATACTGAGAGAAAACAGCGCCATCAAAATGATATCTGAAGAAGTAGAATGTGTGTTACATTCAGCACACTGTCATTTCATTTTATACAACAAAATAGATGAGAAACGTGCATCACATTACCAGGTAATCTCAACTTGTCTCGAAGAAACATAAAAATTTTCCTCTTCCACAAGGTTGTCGTTTGTGGTATTTTGAACTTCTACAGAAATGAAAAGAGAGGGGTAGATTTTTACGAAATACAAAAAGATATCTAACATTGCAGATCTTTTGGATGTACTGCAAGAAAATTGTACCAGTTCTTCCTCTTCTTCCTCCTCGTCATCGTCAAGGAGATGATTAGCAGGAGGCTTAGGCGCCACGGCCACTATTAAAGTATCTGCAGAAATCGTGAAATAAATAAATAAATATATATATATATAAACTCTCATATGAACAAACCTGTGTGTAAATGGATCATGACAAACTAAATTGGACAGCCCCATACTAGAGCACAGCACCGATTTTATAGAAGAGAAGACAAAACTAGAGCATCTCCAAGAGTTTGCTATCTCAACTTGGCATCCATAAAATTTTGGCAAAACATGAAAAAACATCATCCAACAATTTGGCATCCCAACATGGCAAAAATAGGAAGTTAGCATATTTCTTTCCCCAGCACGTAAATATACACGCACTTATCGCCCTTGGCATTGTGGCTTCGCGCGCCGCCGGCTTCCCTTCGCGCTCGCACAACCTCTTCAGCAGGGTCCGAAAGCGACTGACAAAGGCCTGTCACCTGCATGTCGCCTGCTGCTGCTGGTCCATGTCACCTCCTCTGCGGAAAGGACATGAAAGATTGCCTGCTCCTCCTCATGAATGAAAACTGTGACTACTTTCTTTTCTGCTAGCTGCTGCTACTGAATGGTACTTATAAACAAACTAAATGATACCCTGTGCAAAAAAAAATAGTTTGTGGGCCTTATTTTAAATTTTGCAAGTCAAAAATGTCAAACTCTTTTAGCATATGTTTTTGGGAGTTGGCAAATCACAAGATTCGCCAAGTATAATTTTGCAAACTCTTGGAGATGCCCTAAACATGAACCTATATGCGATGTTAGCAACATATCTCGCAAATGGCCACTGACGACATAGGGGAATTCAGGATTAGGGCACCCACCCCCATCGCGAAGATTGACATGGGTATCGTGTTGGTGCGGGAGCGTCTTTCCCCGCAGGACCAGGCGGAGTCGAACCTCTTCTGTGCCTGCCAGACGGCGTTCGCGCGCGATGCGGCCGCGAAGCTCGGCAACCTACAAGGAGACAGACATCAGGGAGGACTCAGCCTAGACGAAGGTTAAAGGAGGGGGGCGGGGGGTTGGGTTTACCGACCGAGAGAAGCGGAGGGAGGCGGAGGGTGGATGGGCGGGACGGGCCGACGGCGCGCAGCGTGACCTCCACAGTCTCCGGCTGGTCGTCGGCGGCGGCCATAGTGCGCTCTGTCCCAGCACTCGCTGCGATTCGTACGTCTCAGGGATTTGGGGACTGTCGGAGAGCTGTGGCCTCGACCGCCAAGGTTTTTTTTTAACAACCCACCACGGCTGTCCATTAGACGGGCAATTTAAATATTTGTCCCTTTTACAGATGGCTCATCTTCACTTGCCCCTCTTATAAGTGTAATTAAAGATTTGTCTCAGGAATCTCTTCGGTTCTATAGATTTATCCATTTTACCTACGTGGCAGTCTCACTCATCACGTCAGGTTGGATTGGCTACAGGAAAAGACTACATTACCCCTCCCCTTATCCGTATCGTGCGCGGGCTAAACCATGGCCTGCGGTTGCTTGCATATATATAGCTCTGACCACTTAGACTGATGAGTTTATTGCGGGCTGCAGCATCTATGAAAGTTTTTAAATTGAATATAGTTTCTGAATTCACTCCACTAAATAATACCGCATCTCAAATAATTTAGACTCATTCTGCAAATTTGTTTATTTATTTGGCATACATGGTTTGCTAGAAACTTAGTGCCAGAACACACTACGCCCTCAGTCAAAGTGTTATTCTCAATTTCAGAGAGGTCAGGCACTTTTATATTTTTTCAGATATATATTTAAAATATTAATATTTATAATACATAATTAATATCATTAGATAAATTATTTAATATATTTTTATAATACAACTTATTTAGAAATATGAACGTTACTAATATATTTTTTACAAACCATGGCCGGTGAGTTCAGAACCATGGTGCGCCGGCGGCCGGTGCTCATGCTCGTGAGCCCGACCGCAACCATGGCCACGCAAGAGCTCCGGCCAGGCCCTCTCCTTAACTAGATTTAAAAGACTCGTTTCGCGATTTACAGGTAAACTGTGTAATTAGTTATAATTTTTATCTATATTTAATGCTTCATGCATGTGCCGCAAGATTCGATGTGATGGGGAATCTTGTAAAGTTTTGGGTTTTTTGGTGCATCTAAACAAGGCCATGTCTCTAGGAGAGAGCAAAAATAGAGAGAGGGGCACTACAGTCTTTTCCTATACCCCATCTAAGCTAACATGCTGACTTGGACTGCTAAAGAGGTAAAATGGGTAAATATATAACACTGAGTAGATACTTGGGGCAAATCTTTAATTGCATTTATAAGAGGGGTAAGTGAAGAGGAGCCATCCGTAAGAGAGGCAAATATTTAAATTGTCCCTATTAGACTGTCTCCAACAGTCCTCACCTAAAACACCAGACGCATTCTTGATTTGGGTCACCCACGAACAGAGTCAGACACCCAAACCTTTCTTTCTCTAGCAGCTGACCAAACGCAAAATCCCGAGCACGGACAGTTTGCTTCGCGGGCGCACTGTGAAATTTTCTGCGGGAAACGAAGCTGCGAGCTAGTGCGGCAGTGCGGGTTCCTCGATGGCGTGTTTATTTTGCTGCCCTGGCTACGTGAAGGGACTCAAGGGCACGACGGCGGCCTGCTCTGGCTCCAGGATCCGGAGCGACGCGAGCGCCCCGACCGCCTCCTCGCGCGCCGTTGAGCACGCATCGACACTTCAGACTGCGCCGCGGTGGCGTCGGACAGCAGCGCGGCCACCTCAGCACCGGGCACGGACCCCGCATCGCAGCAAGGTCCTCGTCAACCTCCGTCTCGGTAGCCGGTGTTGGAGCAGGTAATCTGATTTTCCAGCAATTTGCTTGTTCAATCATTGTTTTCCTCCAAATCAAAGTGGATTGAGAGGGATTTTGAATCATCAATTTTTTTTATCATATCTATTTGCAAAGAAAAACATAAAAAAAAGTAAAGTTACTCAATCCACCCTAAATTATATGGCGTTTGACTTTTTTATACTAAGTTTAACCATTCGTTTTATTCAAAATTTTATGCAAAATATTATTTTTTTATCGTGACTTGGTTTATTAATAAAATTATTTAAAAAATAACTTAAATTTGACTATGTTTGTACAAATTCTATGAATAAGACGAGTGGTTAAACTTGAAGTAAAAAAAATCAAACATTTTACAATTTAGTATGGAGGGAGTATTACTTTTATAGACATTTCGAACTATGTCATTAACCACCAATTTAGATGTGTATTTAAAATCGTTGATTGAAGTAGTGGAATCGTTGCCTTCACATGACATGCAATGAGACGTGGATTTGCTAAGTGGAGAATCTATCACAAGTTGAAACAGCTATACCTGGAAATTGTTGTTTAAATATATTTGGCTAATAAGCACATCACATACATATAGAACTGTTGGGAATTTAATTTCATCACAAAAAACAACCCCAACTTTAGAGTTAAGATTTTCACTTTTCATAAGAAAATTTGCTCGCAATGAAAAAAGTCAAAGCAAAGATGTGGAAATCTGATTTCACTGAAAACATCTAGTCTTCGCTAAGAAGATTTCATCTTAGCAGAAGGAAAGAAGACAACAAAGATTGAGCAAATATAAGAGTCTGGCTTCGCCCAAAGTTTCAAAGTTCAAGATGAAAGTCAATTAAGGCAAAAAAAAATGAAAATAGAATGAAGACTGATGAACAAAAGATGAAGAATGAAGATTCAGAAGGAGAAAAAGACCACTTCGCCCTTGTAAGTGAAAAGGGTTGTAATTATTCGAGTTAGGGGTAAAATGGTCATTTTATGTAAAACACGAAGATTGAGGACCTATAAATACCCTCTCTGACATGTACAGTATAATCATGAAATGAATATGACTTTATCTTGTGTTCTACTTTCGATGTTTATGTGATTGTTTTGTTTGTTTGGAAACATTAGGCAACATTTGGTGCCCACCGTTTGTATATGCTCGAAGACTCCCACTGTTGACATTTCTAACGGCATAACTAGAAGTAGAGAAAAACCCTAATCCTAACAACGGCGCCAGAAATGTTCGCGACACCACTTATGTTGCTTATGCTAAGTTGCCATCCCTAACACAACGCAAGAAGTGTGGTAGTACTTATGATCATAGCACTCTTAAAAGATGAATAAAGGTTATCCGCAAGCGTATAGATAAATTACTCCTGTTGTAGCATTTCACTCAGGAAAGTTCCAGGTATCATTATTTATAATTCTACCACTTGGAAGGTAGGTGAAGGTATAAAGAATAAAAGCCATAACTTATACTTGTGATAAGAGTTCCACTAGATCTACTCAAACATGAATTAGCTAAACCATAAATAAAGATAATCAATAATAACCAAGATATTCGACAAGGCAGTCCCACAACGCATGTTCCTACCTGGGCATGACTCTAGAAAGAACCTTAAACTAAAGACTGACTCCTAAGGTTATTCTAATCATAGGTCATTGAGCTACCTTAATTAGTGCAATTACATCTAGCAATCATGGTTAGACTTAACCCATATTCATACTAAGGAGCAGTCATAAGAGGGGGTCAGAAACAGTAAGACATTCCCCTCCCGACCCAGGCTCTACTAGGCCTATATTCGGGGGATGGACTACAGAGGACTCAACGAAACTATAATAGTGTTGACATCGTTTTTAGGCATGAGTCAGGATGGTCAGGAAGAACTGATCGGCAGTCAGGAAAATGTTGTGTCGAGCCGGTAAGAAGATTGTCGATAGCCGATGATGCCGATGACAGGATGATAGGTGGAGGATGCTGCTGGCCTGAGGATGGAGATGGTGGTTACTAGTCATTGCCGACTGATCGTCAATGCCGATGGAGAACAATTGATCACCGATGCCGATGAAGGAGAGAGTGGAAGTTGCTCAGGAGACTACAAGGGGTATGCCGATGAAGCAGGAGCCGATGAAAGGTTTTATCGTAATAGAAGTGGAGACAGAAATAGATAGATGTTATTTTATATATTTGTTAAAACATATCTTATTTGAGAGTCATGTTTTGTCTAGAATTAGATCCTAGTCATATACAGTTGTAACTTTTTAGGTCAGGACATAAATATAGCCCTAGCAGTAATGTAAAAGATATCAATCAATATCATACACAAGTTTTACATCTACTTTTACATCTACTTTTTTGATGACTTCGTCAACTCGCATATTTTCTTCTATTTACGAGTTCTCAGGGATTCAACGAATAATACTCGACGAATTCTTGAGTTCTGTGTGAGTACCTCTTGGCCGTGGCATCCGGGCGCATCGCTATTGTTGGGACCAAAGTATTCAAGTTATCACCTTTGTCGATTGTTAGGTCAAATCGGCTGGCACGCCTCAACATCAATCGGGTATTAGCCCTTTGTGTTTGCATATCCACTTTTGCATCAACACATCTTTTGGCATGTCCAGTGGGACATATCTATCAACAAGATCGACATGGCTACTTTTGAGCTCGACACGGACAACGTCATCGGTGTGACAGAGGCCAATCTCAGGGAAGAACAGAAGCAAGCTGTGGAGAGGGCTATGGAGGAATACAAGTAGCTTTGTCTGAAATCTTTCAGCGTGTGTTGGCATTTCTTAGCGTCACTACTAAAGATAGACTATAAATCCATCATTAGCAATGGCACCAGAAATATCGGGTGTTGGTATACCATAACTATTGTTACAATAGAGAGATAACCCAAGGCCTTTAACGGTGCCGACCTTAGCAGTGCAGTCTGAACAATAATTAGGAATGCCGGATTGGCCATCCTAACCATCCTTACTTACGATATGTAAAGTTGTAGCACGACGCCAAATAAATGCACAGAGTTTACAATCTTAAGTAAGGTACGCCAATCAATATTTCATGAATATAAAGAATTAAACTGCAAGCGAACAGAACTATCATTGTAGCATTTCAAACCGTGAGTATTCAAGGGTTATCGTATTTAATCCCGTAGGAGGGCGTAACAAATGCATCTAGCTTGGTTTGTAGCATGATCACTTATTGAGATGCATAGGTAGACATAGTCTAATCAAGGGTCATGGGAGGCTCTTAAAATATGGATAGTGGACACACTCATCGGGGCAACCTCAAGGAATAAAGAGAAAATAAGGAAATAAAAGAAATAAAGAACAACTACTTGAGCCGACATTGATCTTATATAACTATGCAAATAATTGTTAGTAGAACATCTAATCAATATAACTAGAGTTAGAACTAAGTCTGAGGCTCTGGGGAGATCCCCGCAGCTGGACATCCAGCCGATAGGGACTTTACAGAACACCTACCGGAATACCTGATCATGGGGGAATACCAGGGATGATAGGGCTATCACTACCCTGCCACCTACCCCCCTACCCGAAAGATACCCATGCATCCGCTGATCTCCGCATACCCGAGCACCTCGCCCGTGTAATTGGAAACGCCTCTTAGCCTCCCGGGACCCGAACCCTTCGAATTGACAGGCTCAGCTAAGAGTGGCCATCACAGCCCAACGAACCGTTACCCCAATCTTAATCCTTTGTCTATTCATACTAATTCGATGAACGATGAAGAACAAGGATGAACACATCAAGAACATAGCACAATAACTAAGAACTAGTTCATATACTTTGAACAAGATATGAACACAACTATACTCTAATTCAATTGCATAATCATATAAATAAGATAAGAACTTGCTCATGGAGGAGAACTGAATTGTATTCATACCAAGAAGCTCTAAGATTCTCCAAGGAGACTAGCTCTCCTTGCTAGCTTAGCCTTGCTCTACTACTGAATCTAAACTAAAGAACAAGTGTAGAAATGTGAGGTATATTGCTCCAAATGATGGTGTGTGTTGAATGGTGTGGAGCCATCTATTTATAGCCCAACAAGGACGGTTCATGGCGATCTAAATTTGGTAGGAGGTGAAACCGTCCTATGCATGCCGCCATGCAACCGCCTGAAAAAGGTGGAACCGAGTTGCTGCCACGGGGGGTGCGCCCGCACCAGGGTGCGGCCGCACCACTGGTGGGCCCCCCTGGCCACCGCGTTCGCGTGGTCGGTTCATCTGTAGGCCCTGATCCTTCCTGTGGTTACGGATGGATCCAGTTCAGTGTTTTGGTGGGCTTTTCCATTTATCTTTGATTTGCGCCTTTTCTGAATACGCTTTCTTGAAGTGCGCTTTCTCGTGTCTTTTGTGCCTTTCCACGTGTCATACCTGAAATTGATATTTGCAACAAAACTTGTGGAAAGGTTAGTTCAAAGCCCTACCATCTATTTATTTTATTTATTAAAATGATGTTTATAATTATAAGATAAGGGGTACCAACAACTCCCCCACACTTGGTCCTTTGCTCGTCCTCGTGTGAAGGTACTAAAGACCAAATGGGTTCATCTTCCTTGTCAAAAGAATCTGCATACAGGTTATTCCCAGCTTCACTTGGATTTATGAACTTTAAAGTGTCTACGAAGCTATCTTGGGTAATTGAAACATGGAACAGCCTGGATTCAAATCCTCTTACATAGTCCCTGCGCAGAAACTTGGGGTTTTGCAAGATTTTGAAAAATAAAGATAACATATGTTTCTTGAATGGTGCTCTCAAGTCCCTCCTAATATGTGAGTGGTTCCTTACCAAGGCATAAAGAGTTGATGCCTTCTTTTTTATCATCCTACTTCTAAAAGGCTTATCTGGAGTTTTGGGTAGGTATGATGGTGGAACTTACTTATCCTGCATATGTTGTCGAGTCAAACCAAGGACCATACCGGAGGGAGTGCACCATACCCTTAGATCAGAATTTGCAAGTGTGTGGAATTTTTGGTGGAATCCTATCACTACTTCTATTGCAATATTCCTTGCATCAAGACCTCTTTTGAAATGAGATGAAAAACTTGAGAGGATATGGGCTATAACACAAATTTTATATTTTTTTGGACGGGTGTGAATCTTTCCCCGTTTTCCCCCTTTGGCTTTTTCTCATAATTTTTTTTATATATATAGCCCATTCCTATAATTCTGATGAAAACGAAAGAGAGCTTTATGATAACAAATGCAAGGAATGTATATGAATGCACAATTCTCAGGGTGAGATATTGGCATTTTTATTTGGTGGATATATGTGCGCAACCCTCAGTGTAAGAGTTGGCAAAATTTTGGGTGGATGGAGAAAGCATGTTGTGCGCGACTTCTCAGTGTGAGAGTCGGCTTTTATATGGTGGGTGGAAGTGAATTCTGATCTTAGAGGCATGAAACATCTCTCGACAGCGGTCCAAAAATTTGACCAAACTCAACACAGAGCAAGCAGCATATGTAGAAGGTTTAATCATTAACAAATATTTGGCCATGGTAGGAATGTATATGAATGCACAATTCTCAGGGTGAGATATTGGCATTTTTATTTGGTGGATATATGTGCGCAACCCTCAGTGTAAGAGTTGGCGAAATTTTGGGTGGATGGAGAAAGCATGTTGTGCGCGACTTCTCAGTGTGAGAGTCGGCTTTTATATGGTGGGTGCAAGTGAATTCTGATCTTATAGGCATGAATCATCTCTCGACAGCGGTCCAAAAATTTGACCAAACTCAACACAGAGCAAGCAGCATATGTAGAAGGTTTAATCATGAACAAATATTTGGCCATGGTAGGAATAAAGCTTGATCATCAAGAAACTTGCTATTGAATTTTGCTTTTTATAAAAGAAAACCCAAGTACTTTGCAAGAACCAACAAGCATCATGTCATCCTACTATATCACATACGTCAATTACTTAGATAAAATGGGGTCCCTATAACAACTGTTCATAAATCTCTAGGGATATTAGCTAAGAATAAAAAGTATGCAAAACCATATTTGAACATAGGAGACATGTTCGATGGAGTACGAAGGTAACATCATTTTAAAAATTTCATTTGAAAATCTTTTTTTGGGGGAAGAGGGTTTGCACAAACTGAGATTTTGATTGAACAGTCCTTCCCCCACACTTGTTTTCGTTCCTGTCATGGTTAGTCACAATATATATAGAAAACAAGTGCACAAGATAAACAAACTTTTTTTATTGATAACCTTGAATAGGCACATTACATTGGAAGGGAAAAATATTTGAAACATAAATATTGTGAAAAAGAAAAATGTGCCTAAACAAAGATCCGTATAGGAGGTGTGGTCTAAAGATCTTCAACAAGGCGACCAATACCTAAGGCTTCAGCGACCTTTCTAAGTTTAGTATTAAAGTTGAAGCAAAACCTATTAACATCATCACTGAGGTTCCTAATCTCAGTGTTCTTTTCCTCTAGGTCGTCTTCTAAAACCCGTAAATCAACACGTAGGCTAGCCTGATTAGCTAAAAGCTCGGCTATGATATTGGGATCATCTTCTTCATCACTACTCTCGTACTGTCCTGCACAACGCTTGATTGATGGCTGTGGCAAGTGCCTCCTGATCCTAGGGAGAGTACTGGACGATTCCGTCTTCTTGGCCTTGCCACCCATCTTTCTACCAACATGATTGCCTTGCCTATCACCACTAGGGGCTTATCTCTTAAGTCCTATGTTTCTAGTGGACGAACGGGCAGTAGCGGGTATGTAGGTGGCGCTATTGGTGGGCGCTTTTGTGGTTTGCTGGTAACAGCTAACGGCTTTCTCTTCTCAACATGGACCTCCTTGCTAGAACTCTCTTGGTAAGGTGCTATGTCTAGATTGGCTATGGTCTTGGGAGTTTTGATCAGCGAGAGGGCATAGCTAGACATGGTCACTACTGAAGAATGGGAGAGCTTAGCAATCTTCACAAGAGGGAGATGAGAAATGGTTGGTGTGAGAAGAGAAGAGGCCTATGGAGGATTTTATAGGTGCTAACGCAGTCTCTGATCTGGAAACAACTTGATCGTAACCATGGACGTGATGCTAATCAATGTAGAAGAGGAAGGGAAAAAGATTGGGGCCGATTGGCGGACCTGGGGGTGCGCCCACACCAGGGTGTGGCCGCACACCGCTGGGTTCACCAGTCGCCCTCAGTCTTTTGGGTATTTCTTTCCCTCTCTGAGTATTTCATGATCCTGGTTACGATCAATCGTGATGCACAGTGGAATTAGAGTGATAGTGTGTGGGATAGAGTTTTGAATTTTGAAAACTTTCTAAAAGCTATCACACTATCATACATTTATGAGTGATTGATACCCATGATCACAAAGATTCAAAAATAAAGAAAAGATCATAGGGGCAATATGGACTACTCATAAATACAACAAATGCACCACATAAATAGAAAGAATTTATTCAAAATAAATAAATAAGTAAAAAGAAAATATATATTTATATATTTTTTTATAAGTAAAAACTTACCTAAGGATAACTTACCGATTTACCTTCGGCAAGGGCTCATCTTTATAGTCTGTTGAGCGGGAATCTTCTCCCATTACTTCTTGCTTGATGATGGCACATCCGTCTTGGGAGGAGTAGACGGTTGCACCTGCTTGGGCCACCACTTTAGCAGTATCACCTTTGGAGGTGTGGAAGTTTGTTCAACCTTCTGCTTTGGTTTCCACACATGCTTCGGTTGTGAAGGCTTGGGGACTTCATCCCTCTTTTCATTCTTTCTAGGAGCTATTTTCTTTTCTGCTCCTTATTATTTTTCTTAAGAGCCGCCTTTTCTTTTGGCTCTGGCTTTTCCTTAGATATTTTTTTTATTTTTAATAAGTTGAGGCTGGATCTCAACCTACCTAATGCCTTGGGGGTTTAGCCCATAGAGGATGCGTATCATGTTGCACTCTTGTTGACGGCGTGGCCTGAACTCGAACTTCTCTTCTTGGCCATTAATGTTGAAGCGGATTTCTCCAGCCCCAACATCAATCTGTGCTCCAGCCGTACTCAAGAATGGTCTTCCTAGGATTAGTGGTGTTTCTTTAGTGAGCTCCATGTTGAGCACCACAAAATCCACTAGAACATAGTATCCTCTAATCTTGACAGTGATGTCTTGAGCAATCCCTGCCGGGTACCGGACTGACGAGTCTGCCAACTGGAGTGTCGGCTCCAAGTTGGTGAAGTTCAGCTTGTCAAAGACTGATTTCGGCATGACACTCACACTCGCCCCCAAATAACATAGGGCGTGGTCGAATTGCTGGGCCCCAATTGAGCAAGAGATTGTGGGGCACCCAGGATCCTGCTTCTTCTCGGGCAGCTCATTGAGTATAGCTGCGCTACATTCTTCTGTCAGCTTGACAACTTCAGTGGACGGCAATGGTCGCTTCTTGTTGATGATGTCCTTGATGAACTTGGAGTAGGACAGAATATGCAAGACATCCATCAACGATACACTAATGTGCGTCTTTTCGACCATTTCCACGAAGCGGAGGAACTGTTCATCTCCGTCCTTCTTCTTCCTCCTTTCTCTTGTGGGAAAGGGTAGCATCGCGGTGTCCCCATAGTTGTTTGGGGTCGGCTCATCTTCCATGGATTCTTTTGATGGTTGAGCCAGCCCTTCTGCCTGTGTTTCCTCCTGTTGCCGTGGCACCCTTCCTGTCTTATGGTTAGGATAAGGGGGATCATGAGTGGTCTTACCCCCTCTCGTGGTCACCGCATTTACATTTTCCACAGAATCAGGAGAAAGAACAGCTTTAGCGGCAGAAGCAAGCTGAGCTACTTTTAACTCGATCTTCTTATTAAAAGTTAGCTGATCTCTAACAGAAAGGGTCAGGCCATCAAGCTTTGTATTTATGTTGACAACCATTTGATCATTTTCAGAAAGCTTTTTAACAAGATTTTCATTGATTTTGGCCTGACCTAGCACAAGATATTTCAGCAAAGGTTGGGAGGAATTAAAACTAGAGTAATTACCTTGGGGGCGGTTCTGGTTGTTTCACCCATTACCTTGCTGTTGTTGGCGGAACCCATTGTTGATGAACGATGTGTCCTCCTGGGTTCCAGGGCAATTGATCCCCATGTGGCCAACATTCCCACATTCCTCACACGTCATGCGTGAGTCGATGGCTTGGACAGTGCCGGTGGTAGGATCAGTGGCCTGTCCGTCCAATCTCTTCATTAGTAGGTCTATTTTTGCGGCAAGCAAATCTGTCTCCTTCAGAGTATGCATGCCTTTTTGTGTTTTGCGTCCCTCTCCCCAACTCTAGTTGGCTACCATCTTCTCAATTAATGTCGTAGCATTCTCCATGGTCAGGGAGAGGAACGCACCTCCAGCAGCGGCATCGACGTGCCCCTTAGACATGGGTGTGAGCCCCTCGTAGAAATTCTAAAGCACGAGCCAATGTTCCATTCCGTGGTGGGGGCAGGCCCGGATGTACTCCTGGAGCCTTTCCCAAGCCTCAGGAATGGATTCGAGTGAAGTCTGCTAGAAGTTTGATATTTTTCCCTCGGAGCATTTGTTTTGCTCATGGGAAAAATTTCACGAGGAACACCGCGGAACATTTGTCCCACGTGTTGACAGCTTCCTTGCTCTGGTAGAACCATTGCTTCGCCTTCCCCGAAAGGGAGAAGGGAAACAAGCAGAGCTTTACGCTTTCAGGTGCGACATCCTTGATGATGATGGTTTCACACAGCTCAAGGAAGTTCTGTAGATGCGCGTTTGCGTCCTCACTTGGCAAACCACAGAACTGGTTTGCCTGCACCATCGTGAGTAGGCCAGTGCGAAGCTCGAAGTTTCCATTCCCAATGTTGACTGCGGGCCCAACGGGCATGTTGGCAACAACGGGGTGGAATAGTTGCGGAGTGACTTGGCCATGGTGGTTGAATTAGATGGTGTGGGGGTGATTGGTTCGACTGTCGGCGGCGTGGCAGAGGAAGAAACGGCACGAGTCCTTTTCTTCCTTAGGATTGCCTCCGGATTGCTGTTGAAGTTTGCCGGCAAGTTGAAACCACTCATACACTATCATGTTTTCATTCCAACAAAAAGAGGAAGAAAACAGCAAAGATTAACCTCCTTAAACTATGGCTACCAATGCTTATTTTGTAATCAATGCTAAATGCCAAAGCTAGATGTTTGCATTGTTCTTTGCCCTCTCCGGCAACGGCGCTAGAAATGCTTGTTGGTATTTCTTAGCGTCACTACTAAAGATAGACTATAAATCCATCATTAGCAATGGCACCAGAAATGTCGGGTGTTGGTATACCATAACTATCGTTACGTTAGAGAGATAACCCAAGGCCTTTAACGGCGCCGGCCTTAGCAGTGCAGTCTGGTAACAATAATTAGGAATGCCGGATTGGCCATCCTAACCATCCTTACTTACGATATGCAAAGCTGTAGCACGGCGCCAGATAAATGCACAGAGTTTACAATCAGGTACGCCAATCAATAGTTTATGAATATAAAGAATAAAAATACAAGCGAACAGAACTATCATTGTATGTCACACCCAAAAATTTGTTTTCTTTTAAATAGATGAATTTGAATTTATTAAGTAATTTTGGTGAAGCATTGCAATTTAGGAAAATAATAAATATTGAGAAATTAAAACCTAATATAAGTTTAGAGAAATATTTTTGTTGCATACATGCTGGTGCATTTCTTTTATGTGATGATTCTATTAAAAACCAAAATATCTTGTGCAAGAAAATATTTGAAGAAAAAGAAATGCATTTGGAAAATATATTTAAAAAAAGAAATGGAATCCCCTCCCCCTTCCTCCTTTTCGGCCTTTAGGCCCAGCTCTCCCCCCCCGCGCGCCCCCTTCTCCTTCCTGGGCCGCGGCCGAGCCAGCCTGCTGGCCGGCTCCCCCTCCCCCCGCTCTCTCTCCCCGCTGACAGGCCGGGCCCGCCTGTCAGCATCTTCTTCCTCCAACCGCCCGCCCCCGATTCTCCCTCTCTCTGCTAAAACTGCCGAAGCCGCACCCCCCCGCTCCCACGTTCTTCCCCCTCTTCATTTCCCTCCGCGCCTCGGGTTGGAGTGGAGAGCGCCCGCGCCAAACCGCCCTGTTTCTCTATTTCCTTTCCCCTTCCCCATCTCTTCTCTCTCGCGCAGGCTCTCTGTAGCACCGCAAAAGCGCCGTCGGCGATCTCCGCGCGAAGCCACCATTCCGAGCCGCCTCTGCCTCCATTTCTCGTCGTGGTGAGCGCGCTGCACCTCTCTCTTCTTCCCCAACCATTTCCCATGGTTTTTAGTGCTCTCTAGTGGTCTTCCCGGGAGCTCCGACGAGGCCGGCCATGGCGCCTCCGTCGACCGCCGTGCTAGCCGTCTTCCCCGGCCGCTCAAAGGAGGGAATCGAGTTTGTCTCTGTCTCCTCTCTCCCGGTGTATTTAGTTCGCGAAACCGAGCTTCGTAGCGGGTTTTAGGGCTTCTCCGGCGAGCTTCGGCCGCCGGCCATGGCGGCGCCGCCGTGGAGACCCTGTTCCGGCCGCCGGCCTCCTCTCTCCCCTTCCCCCTTCTAATCCTGGCCGTTCATCGCAAGATCAACGGCCCAGAGTGCCCCATACCCCTTCGGGGGCAACTTTGCTAAAGAGTCCCCCAAGAATCGTGATTTTGTGCCCGCAGTCCTCGGCCAGAGAAAATCCAGGAATTTCTGTATTTATTTAAATTCGTTTAAATCATGCTTTATTATAGAATTGCCCCTGCAATGTTTTGGCCATAAAATATTTGTTTTAGCTCCGATTTGACCTGTTCAAATTGCGTTAGATTCGTTTTCGCGAGATCTACATGTTAGTAATTTTGGTTCATCAGTTTGAAACATTTTAATTTTGTGACCCTATTTAATTAATTACTTTTCTAAAGAAAATCTTAGAAAATTTATATCTTCTCTGTTTAGCTCCGATTCGATCCGTTCAAGTTTTATAATTTCATAAGTTTCGCGTTGGTACCATTGTTGTTTAGGTTTACCCCTGTTAGATTTCCTAGTTAAATATAAGTCCGTAGATAGCCTTCGCAGTCCCGTTTAATGCGTAGATTTCACGTCGTAACTCCGTTTTCCGTGAATTTCTCGTTGACGTGATCGTAGCAACGTGTAGATGATTTTGGAAACTTTTATTTAAATTTATTTACTGCTGGTGTACTATTCTAATTATAATCTTGTTTGCTTCGTGTATGTCTGTCTCTGATTGTTTGTGTGTTGATAATCGATGATCGAGATTAGACAGTGGGCATTACTTCGGTGATCAAGATCAGAGCCTTGGAAGCAAGTAAGATCAGGAGGACCAGCAGGAGCAATTGGATTAAGGCAAGTCTAGCATTTGGGTTTTAATTCTATGACTATGATCTTGTGACTAGATTGATATAAAGCAACAAATGATAATAATGACTTTTTAACAACTTGAGGATTTATTCGTAAGTGATAACCGGGATGAAAGTGCAACCATGAGGGCTATAATGGCTCTGGCTTTAGTCAAGTATGAGTAACTTTTCTAGCTTGTTAAATGTTACCCGTGTGGCGCAAATGGGGGATAGCAGACCGTGGATTCCCTGCGGGGTAGAATCACATGGACTGACTACCGAAACCAAGCGGCCCTAACTTGTTAGACGAACCTTTGAAAGACTTCATAGTGATCCCTGCCGACCTACCTTGGTAGTGGGTTACGAGGCTGATCACCTCAGGCGAAAGGGTAAATCATAACTCATGGGTAAAGATGTACAACCTATGCAGAGTGTTAAAAACTGGTATACTAGCCGTGCTCACGGTCACGAGCGGCCTTAGGGACTCTTACGTTAAGGGTGATGAATCTTGTTGTGTAAATATGCTCATGATTATTGTTTAATGCTCTATATTATTTATGTCACATTGATCATGAGATTGTGGAATCTATACAATCTAGTTGTTATACTTGCGGAGTTCGTCTTGGACTCACTCTTGCTATCTCCCCCACACCTCAGGAGAAGTATTGGGCTTGTGATCAACCAGTCAGTTGGATCCTATAGAGTGAAGTTAACACCCGAAGTTTGGAGTTATATTCCGTGGTTTGCTGCCTAAGGTTGTTTCTGATTTTCTATGTACGCTATGTAATTTATACGTTGTCCTTTGATATTACCCCTTATTTATAGTTATTTGCGAGGCTTGTCTTCTAAAACTCATATATGGTGCATATCTGATTTTGTTCTTAAAATCGGGTGTTACAAAGTGGTATCAAAGCAATGCTGATTGTAGGACGCAAGCCTAGCTAGAACAGGACGTTTTAGAATGCTTCTACCTCTGCTTACTTCTTGCTTTCACCTTAACCTTGATAATTGCTAACAAAAAATTATGCTTACCTCTGCCCTATTCTATTATAAAACTTTGTCTCTATTCTAAATCCAACCTCTTTGTCTATGTCTATTTAGATGACTCATAATGAAGAGACCTTTGGCATGAATGGACAAAAGGACCTCGCTTCGCCACCCATAAAAGCATTTAACAAAGAGAAGCTTCTAGCCATGCAAAAGCAAGTAGTGGAAGGAATGACTCAGATTGGGAACTCTCAACAGCGCATCTCAGGACCAGTTAAGAGACAAGTAGTAGAAGCTTGGAAAAATGTGAGAGCCCATAGTGGTGTTGGTAGTAGTACATCGGGATATCAAGATCAATGCCATTGCTGTAGGCATTATGGTCTTCCTTGTCTTCGGAATAGGTCATCTAAAAAGGAAATTAAGATAAAACCAAATTGTGTGACTAATGAGGATAAGAAGAGGAAGGCAAAATCACTAGAGCCAGCATTGGGAAGTGAACAACATTCAAATCCTAAGTTGTCACATTTAGCTTTGAACCCTAGCCATGAAAATCCAAACCTTGGAGATGAAGAAACTTCTCAAGCTAACCCCACTGCTCATGAGGTATGCATAGATGGATGGACCATCACTTATAAAGAGTTTCAACCTCGAAGGATCAACCAAGTTAGGATGAAAGCTAGCCAGCCAGAGACAAACCTTCAAAGTCAGCGAGCTGATAACACACTGAGCAACACCTCAGTGGAAAATGATATCACGAATGATCCAGCTAAGAAAAAGTGTTATCACTACCGACAGGAAGGACACTAAGTAAACTCTTGTCCATAGAGGAATCAATAGATGCATCATGAAAGTAGCCACACTGAGTTTAAGATATAGGAGTTTGTGCCCTTATGTAATAAAAACGCTAGTAGCGAAAGTCGAGTTTGTGTGCCTTGTGAACCTTTACTGCTTGGTTGAATTGTCTTTATGTTTATGTTTGATTTGGATCTTTGTAATGAGTGTAATGATCTTGTGAGTTTCTTCACAATTTCATTTAGTTTATATGTCTAAGGCATAAGGACTAATGACATAAATAGTTGGGTTTTGGTTTTTCTCTTGTTATCTTATCCTGCCTTTCCAGAGTATCACTTCTTTATCAGTTCATATCTTTGGTCTTGGATGACAAAAAAAAATCATAAGAAAATTTTGGCTGAAATTGGACTTCAAGATCTTTCTCCAACCTCAAGAATCGCCCCCATAGCTATTATGGTTTGGAAGTTACAAAAAATCACAAGACGATACATATGTGCTGTCAAGAATCTCGACTAGTTTTGGTTGCCTGCTGTTTTGGACAAATATAACTATAGAATTTGGAAAAGTGTTCTATAGAAAGGTTGTATCAAATTCTCTAATCTTTCTAACGGTATAAGCTATAACCCTATTGGATTAACAGAACAAGAGTTATGTCTATTTTACTGCACTGGTGATTTTCATATCGCAAGGAAATTTCAGGATATATGTTTCTTCCTTGCACATAAGTTCCTTGGGATGTCGAAAAGGTCTTAATGCAAAATAACTTGTCAAGAAAAAGTGAAAGCTACCTTCCTTGTGACTCCTAGTCGACCCTTCTTAAGGAGGGTAGTACCTTGATATCACGGGTTGATGCATTTTCAACTTATCCTGAAGTGAGAGTTGTCTCTTGAGATATTCTATGGATATGATCATCTCTCCTTCTCGTGTTATTGATGTTAGTCACTTGATGACAGGGAGTGTAGTATCCTATGGATCAGGAGCCCTATATGATGCCTCTTACTGATACGTGGGAGGAGAATGATGATCCTACCCTGGAAGAATGTTATGAGTATGATGAAACTGAGTACTATCAAAATAATTATACTGAAGAGCAAGTTGGAAGTGAATCAAATCAGAACCCACAACGGCGAAAGAGAAAAAGGAAAAGCCGTAAGAAGCCTACTCATGGAAATAAGGTGCAACGAGACTATATCAATGGAAGACTGAGCAATGTTGATAGGCATAACATTCATGGAGTTACCAAAGTGGTTGGTGGCTATATTCAAGTAGACTCAGTGCAAGTTTTTGCTCTGTTTGACCCGAGTGCATCGCATTCTTTCATTTCTGCCGACTTGGTAAAGACAATCGAGAGGGTAAAGTGTCCAACGAAGAAGCCTTTCTTAGTTCAAACCCCAGTGGGAGAAATATAAGCAGATCAGCTGTGCTCAAATATCAATCTGGTCATAAACAAGGAAAACTTCACTGTAAACCTCATTGTGCTAGAGTCACTTGGTATTCCCTTGGTCCTTGGTAATGAATGGTTGTGTGCACACAAAGGAGTGATCTATGGTACCCAATACAAAATGCTCTTAACACCACCGTCAGGAAAAAGAATTGAGTATCACGGTGGTCCACTCCTACCTGAGGAGGCAAATACATATTAAGTTTCCCTGTCTCTTGGAGTTGTCAGCTAAAAGAAATTAGTAATCAAGATGGACTTTGGTCAACTTTGAATAATAGCTATTCAATGGAAATGTTGTTCACGAGGTGTGACCTTGAGACAAGTGTTTAAGTTGGTATGCAAGTTGTGAAGTTGAAAGGATTATCAAGATATTTTCCTGTTTCTCTCAGAGGATCGAAGCCTCTTCCGAATCTCGAGGACGAGATTCATTTTAAGAGGGGTAGAATTGTCACACCCAAAAATTTGTTTTCTTTTAAATAGATGAATTTGAATTTATTAAGTAATTTTGGTGAAGCATTGCAATTTAGGAAAATAATAAATATTGAGAAATTAAAACCTAATATAAGTTTAGAGAAATATTTTTGTTGCATACATGCTGGTGCATTTCTTTTATGTGATGATTCTTTTAAAAACCAAAATATCTTGTGCAAGAAAATATTTGAAGAAAAAGAAATGCATTTGGAAAATATGTTTAAAAAAAAGAAATGGAATCCCCTCCCCCTTCCTCCTTTTCGGCCTTTAGGCCCAGCTCTCTCCACCCCAGGGCGACAAGATGACAACCTAGCTCAGTTAGATTCCAAAAATTTGTCCAACCTATCATCTAGAAAATTAAGTCAAATTCAGTGTCCATACCTGTTTCTTGTAGTAAGATTGGATCGAGAGTAGGGGTGTGAATGAAATCTTTGTTCTTCAATTGCTGATAGACTTCCTTCTCTCTTTAGGTCTTCAGTCTAAGGTCTCCTATCTTGAGAAGGACCTTAACTTGCTGACCTGATGAAGATGACGGAGCTTGTGTGGGTGTCGGGTCGACGCTTATCTCTGATGGCTGCGAGGAGTGTCGGGATGAACTCCTTGTATCAATGTTCTTGAGAGCATACCCTGTGTTCTTCACCTTCTTAAACATCCTATAAACAAAAGTT